>NC_056745.1:1532023531-1532241031 GCF_019279795.1 Protopterus annectens | reverse complement strand
AAGCCTAGCCCATAGAAGTGCCGTGGCATCATGCCACCCAATGTTAGTTCTCATTGCCTCTATCAAGTAGAGCCACTGGAGTGATCCCTGGGGGTGAACTTTTTATTTCCCATATACTCATCAAGATTTCACTTGAAGAGGGCTAGTGAGTTGCTCTGCTTGACATGTATGGGGAGTCTATTCCAGAGCATGGGCAGTCTCTGGATTATGAACCTGTCACTCCAGCATGTTCTCTTGATTGTGGTAATGAGGTTGAGGTCTCTGGAGCATGTGGTGCAGAGGAATTGAGATTTCTTTAGATGTTGCATTTCTTACAGAGCTGGGTCAGACATGGCTTTGTAAGTCAAGCAGAGATCGCCTCTTAGTAGATGATATGAGACTGAGAATAGCTGGAGTTTTTTTGAGTCTGTCCATGTAGGACATGTGCTTAAGGCCTAGAATCCTCTTTGTGAGTTGCTTTTTTGGCCTTCCCAGCTGTTGTATGTGTCTAGTGAGGTACATGCCAAATGGGCCATTATATTCAAAGATCGGCCTAATGAGGGAAGAGTAGAGAGAGATGATGACCTCTTTCTTCCTGGATGCAAAACTCTTGGTAAAGAGATGTGCTACATAGAAGGACTTTCTGACTTCAGTGGCAATGTGGTGATCAAAGGAAAGGTTGCTGTCAGCCTGTGTCCCCAGATCTCTTGCAACGCCTTCAGTGTTCAGTAGACTCCCATCGATGTGGTAATTAGTGGGAACTAAGTTGTTCCCAAAGGCAATGATGATGCATTTTTTGGAATTAAGCTTAAGGCCATGGTTTCGACACCATTCATTGGTCTCAGTGAGGCCTTTGTGTAGGATGCCTACATCACTTGTGGAGTTAATAATGGCTCCCAGCTTGCAGTCATCTGCAAACTTGGTCAGCCGGAGTCCCTCCGTGTTGGCCTGGACTTCTGAGAAGTAGATGCCAAACAGGAGAGGACCCAGGACTGATCTCTGTGGGACTTCACTCATGACTGGTCAGCAGTCTGACTTGGAGCTACTTTCACACTGTGTGTTCTATCTGTGAGCCAATTTGCAACACACCTACTGATATAGCGGTTGATGCCTAGTTTGGTGAGTTTATCAATAATTCCTGAGTGTGGAATGGTATCAAAGGCCTTAGACTGACCAGGGTAGGCTGTATGAACTGCCTTGCGCTCATCCACAGCTCTGGTGACTGACTCAAAGAAGTCAACCAGGTTGAGCAGGCATGATCTACCTTTCACAAAACCAAATTGCATGGGATCTAGAGTGATGAAGTCTCTATTGGAGATGAAAGCGCTAAAATGTTTTTATTAAAGAGTTTTTATATCCATCTTTATATCCATCTTTGGGAGTGTATCCACTTGTCTTGACAAGGTTTCAGCTATTTTGTTTCAGTGTACGGTTTTCTTTGTTGATTTGGGATCTAGAGTTTGGCAATGACCTATATCCTTGTTAATTAGGTCCTTGATGATGTGCTCCATAGCCTTACATATCAGAATCGTCAGGGTAACGGGTGATAATTCCCAGGGTCTCTAGTCACTCTCTCATTAAGGGAGATGGATGACTGTAGCAGTGCACCATTTTGTAGGTACAAAGCCTGAGGTGAGGCTGTGATTGAAGAGGGCACACAGATGTGGTGCCAGTTCACTTTGTAGTTCATGTAGAACACATACGGGGATACTTTTGGGTTCCATGGAAGCTGTAATACTGGCCTTGGACATTGCAGCTTTAACCTGTGCTGCAGTAATGCTGTGTGTCTGGCATTCCTCCAGTATTGTGATTGGTCCTTTGGGGGGGGGGGTGGTAAAGTTGGCACTGAATCTGTCGGACAGTATGTTGGCAATATCTGTTAGCTCAGTATAGGTGGTACCATTGTGCAGTAACTCAGAGTAAACCTGAGTATTGCTGTGGAAATTCTTGATATAACTATAGAAGGCTTTGTGGTTGTTTTTAGTGTCTTATGCAATTCTGCTTTCATAGCTGGCTTTAGAGGTTTTGATGAGGGATCTCAACTTTTTGTTGAGGCCAATAAGGGAGTTTTTCTAGTCTTGGGACTTCACCTTTTTCTGCAACAGTTTCTTCTTTCTGTTGTAAAGTTTATTAATGGCAAGAGATCACCAGATTGGCTTCTTTTTTTGGAGGAGAGTGTCTTGGTTCTGTTGGGTATGGCTAGTTCCATGCATTTATGTACATGTTCGTACAGTGCATTGGTGTATGATTTGGCAGTCATGTATCTATTTTCCATTGACATGGGTGTCATGAAGTTAGCCACCTCTGTTTTTAGGAGCCCAAAGTCAGCTTTTGAGAAGTTTTTCATGGTGGTTACCTTTGTGGGGGGTGTGGGTGAGATGTAGATTTCCATGGTAATTAGTTTGTGGTCGGATCTAACCATGGAGGAATTGACGATTGCTGTAGAGCAATGGTTGCACATGTTAGTAATAACCAGGTCAAGGATGTTGCTTCCTCTAGAGGGGATAAGTATGAGCTGGTCCAGGGCACTGGCATTGATGAATTCCAGGAAGCGTTGGGCCAGTGTATTGGTGCAAGAGTAGTTTTCCATGTTGATGGAGGGGCTATTGAATTCACCTAGTATGAGATTGTTGAGTTGGACCTTAAGAGTTTCCAGGGTGCTTAAGAACATGGAGTGAGAGTCTTGGGACATGGTTGGGGACCTATATCAGGCTATGATCTGAATTGCCATCTTACCCAATGTTAGTTGTACCTGAAGTATCTCAGATGCATTATGCTGGACTACTAGTCTGGAGGTGTGCATATCCTTTATGAATATGGAGACACCACCACCTTTGGAGCTTTGGTCCATGTCCTGGAGCCAAAGGTGTGGAATGACTTATATCCTGGTAGTGCAGGGGTGCTTTCTGCTGCTTTAAACCAGGTCTCCATTATAGCACAAATGTCGAAGTTCTCCATTTTGAGGAGTGCTTCGATCAAGTGCATCTTGAGACTTAGACTTTTAGCGTTGAGCAGCATGCCCCTCAGGATGCATTTATTTATAGCTGTTGCAGTTGTAATTTGGTCTTTGGAACATCACCTAAAAAAGGCACAATAGGGGTGGCAAGAGTCTTAGCCAGTATCCGGAAACCCAGGGGTGGCAGATGAAGACCCTCTCTGGCAAAGCATCGAGGTCTGTCAGTCATGTCATCCCAAGCAGACAGATACTGGATCCCCTTAGAATGACACCAGAAACTTAGCCAATTGTTGAAGTCAGTCATTTTCTGCTTGTACTGCACTATCATTCTGGGTGACAGTAGGATGCTGCTCAGGGCTAGGGTCATACTTGCCTGGGCCACATAATCCAAGAACTCCTCTTGTCTCTTTTCATGTAGTCCAGGGAGGTGTATCTCAGGTCATTTACACCCACATGGACAGTGACAGAGTCATGTTTCAACTTTTGTTCAATAAATCGACAGTTTGGACTTTGTTGGCTTGCTGTGATAGTGTTGTTTGTTTTTCATGAGTGTGTTATGTGTTGGATTCTGGTACCTGATAGACAGCTGACTGTTACATTCTCCTTATTCAACCTAGTGAGTGGACATCAGTTTGCTTCACTATTAAGTCACCCATGATTAGTGTATTCGGCAAGCTGTTTTATCTTAGGGGCTTCGGTTGAAGGGCACACTGTGTAGATGAACTATGTGTCTTGTGGTTTGTGCTGTGTTGTCATGGTTGAGTGTGTTTCTGCCTTGGAGGTCTCTGCTGTTTAGGTACAATTCTATTGAGACCCTCCATGAAGGTGGGTGTGTGGTTTGTGTTTTTATGTGAGAACTGTGATGGTGGGTGTTCTGGAGGGCTATGTGTTGCATGTGGTGTGGTGCAGGTGTTGACCTTCTCCTCTTGACCAGCTATTCTGATCTTGGCTTGAGAGTGCATGGCTTCCAATTTGGATATATAAATGCATCTCTCACAAGTCTGAGTGTTGGGAGGTAAGAGGAGAGAGTTGTCTGTGTACATGAGGCAGTTGCTACACTGCCTCAGAATGCCCAAGTTCACCAGGGAAATAGGAGAAAGCACAGGGAACTGACCTTTAGACAGCCAGGAGGGATGGTCATTATTACGAAGTACTGGAGCTGTTTCCTTATATATTGCTTTTACAGGAAAAATGTCACTCAAGGTGTCTGTGTCTGTACAGAGTACTGCCAAACACTTGAGGGGAAACTAATAAGCAGATCCTGAAAATTTAAGGATGAAGCATTTAGGCAGATATTATGAAGTTAGAAAGAAATTAATCAGTACTTACTGAAAAATAAAGAAATTGCTTGTCAAGAATGATGAAAAGAGGGCCTCTTGTACTGACAACAAACCAATTCTCAAACAAATGGATACATTACGCATAAGATGTAGTTATACAATGTCACTGAAGACAAGGCACTTACCTACAAGTACTTATATTTCTAAATATGCTGTTCATAAAACGCACACTACGACCTCCTCAAATAGTATGGCCAGACAAATAGACCTAATATGGTGAATTCTTAAATGTAATCTCCCTAAACTGCAAACACCTTCCATACACCACACCCTAAAAAAATGTCCTCAGTAACTTCAAAAGCACTCTACAAAAACAATACCCAACAGGACACCTACTGCCACATACAACAATGTTTCAGCCTCTAAGTCCATAAGGCATACTACCTCAAAATCCAATATTTTTGTCATAGAATATTCCATTATGTGATGCACAAATGTCCCACTCATCAGGTTAAGTTAGAAGAGAGTCACGGCATGCTGCATTTAAGGGGTCAGGATCCATCAGATCAAACACACATACTTAGGTTGCTGAACCACAAGTACCTGTATGATGTAGTCATAGTCCACGTGGGTGTTAAGAAGCTGAGATGTACCTCCCAAGACTATAAGAAAAGAGACATGATGGAGCTCTTGGACTATGTTTGCAAGGCAGGTATGAGCCTAGCACTGAGTAGCACTCTACTATCTACAAAGATGGTACCACTATATGAAAAGAAAATAACTTAGTTTAATAAATGACATAGAGTATAGTCTCATTTAAAAGGGGTACAATAGTTGTCTGCTTGGGAGGATATGGTCAACAGACCACACTGCTTTAGCAGGGATGGTCTACACCTGTCCCATCTGGGACTGGCAAAAACTTTGACACCCCCTACTGTCATTTTTAGGTATTGCCAACCAGATAGGGTTGCCACCCCTCCGTTTTTTTTCCGGACTATCCAGAAATCAAACTGATTCTCTGGTAGTCCGGAAAACACTGTACACACTCTGGTATTCTGTTTCAAAAAGGAAACAGACTATCAGAGTTTGTAAATTGGCTGATTTACTACGCTTTTTTTACAGAAAAGCATAGTAAATCAGTCGAAAGCAGACAGCAGCAACGAAAAAAACGAGCATTCCCTGCCAAGTGATGTCATCACGACGTCACAAAATGGGTGGAATGTGGGCGGGAGAGGGGGTGGGGTGGGCGTGGTTACTGGTGATGCAAGGGGTGTGGCTTTACTCCGGTTATAGCCATGAAGGAAGGTGGCAACCTTACAACCAGATAAACCTTTTGACATAATTGCACCAACCTAGGAAATTCTGTTACTGCTCAGTGATAGGAGTCTAAAAAGAAACTCCACTCCCTGCAGGCTGTCCTCACACTGGGGAAGTTAGAAATCTTTGTAGTTACTGAGACATGATTATAAGCCATGGAAAGCACCTTGGCAGTGGAGGGCTACAACAGTTTCCACACATTTAGATCAGCTACTGCACACGAAGGGAGAAAAGGTTGAGTTGTCTCCATACACATCGAGGCAGCTTGTTGTCTGAATCAGCAGTAAAGTGGGGGTTGGGATTTTGCTCCTTGCTTTAGTGCAGTCTTACAGTTGTTATTTATCTATGGGTATATATATATATATGTACATATATAGAGACAGAGAGAGAGAGAGATTTATAATTAGGATGGCATGTGTATAAGGATGTTTATACATGTTTTTTGAAAGTCAGTATATATATGTGTGTGTGTGTGTGTGTGTGTGTGTGTGTGTGTGTGTGTGTGTGTGTGTGTGTGTGTGTGTGTGTGTGTGTGTGTGTGTGTGTGTCTGTGTCTGTGTGTGTGAGTGTGTCTGTGTGTGTATGTGTGTGTGTGTGTGTGCATGTGCGTGTGTGTGTGTGTGTGTGTGTGTGTGTGTGTGTGTGTGTGTGTGTGTGTGTGTGTGTGTGTGTGTATGTGTATGTGTGTGTGTGTGTGTGTGTGTGTGTGTGTGTGTGTGTGTGCGCGTAGGTTTATCATCATTATCCTGAATCATAGGCATCCTATGGTCAATGTACTTCCATGAAAGTTGGAATGCTGAATTTCAGTATATCAGATAGAAGCACCGTACCTCAAAACTCCTACTGCTCTGGACCCAGGAACAAGCATTAAAAGGGTCCAGAAGGAGATGAGATTGGGCTGTCAAAAATGTCGGTGTTTAGTATTCCATCATTCGGGATGCAGGACATAGTGCAGGTGGTGTCAACCACCTATGATTCAGGATAATTGTGGTAAACCCATATATACATACATGGGTCCTATTTGGTTTATCGACAGTATGGTTCATCGAACCGTACTTTGTTGGAATTACTTTAGCAAAAGTGTATTTTGTCGAAAATGCACTTTCACTAAAGTAAACAAAAAAAAACATGCCATTTGCATGTATCATTAGTTGTTCATCAATGTATGCTGCTGATGTACAACTAAGGGAAGTTGTGATGAGATTGTAGTATAGTGGGGATAAGGGAATATTCCCTTTTCCCCACTGTAGTGCAATCTCGGAGTGAGAATATTAAAGTAGGGTGGTGTAGGGGGTGCAGCACCCCATATGGGGGGTGCAGGAGGGCTTTCCCCCTACATAATACTGTGCAGTGTGTTATTTATTTACTTTTTTAGTTAGTTTTCATTTTTTTATTCTGCGAAAATGCATTTTCACAGAAGTGCGTTCAAGAAAGTATGGTTCGTTGAACCGTACTTTCGATTTAAAAATGTAGATCCACATACATACACATACATACACACACGCGCACACATATATATATATATATATATATATATATATATATATATATATATATACATATGTAGTGAGAGAGACAGACAGACATAAATATAGATATATAGATATCTAAATATATACCATTAACTTTCATTTTCCCATTTCACGTGTAGGCAGCATGTTGTATCCACTGTCACCATCTGTCTTCATTCAGAGCCACTCTGTCTTCTTTGACAGCCATTTCCAAATGTTTAGGTTTTTTTCTAATACTGTACATGTATTTTTAAGCTGGGTATTCTCATCCCTCCTTGGCTTCTTCCAGCCTCTTCCAGACCTGCTTAGTGAAATCACCTTCTTCTTTCCTGAACTGTTGATGGAACAACCACAATCTGTGCTCTTTGACTTCTGCCGCTGTGGCTACTTTGACTTCCAAACTGATGTCCTTATTTAATTGTCTCTCATTCTGTATATTCTAGTGCTTATCTCAGGCACCTCATTTCAATTAGTTCAGACATCTTCTACTGCTCTGCCTCCATCTTCCATGCAGTAGCACTGGTCATACCATTGTTTGTACACCTTAACTTTCTGCTTCTTTGACATTCTTCAGTCTAGCAGTAACCCTGTCAATGTGTGTCAGTTGGCTGGAACATTTTTGATAATAGCTTTGAACTCATGCAAACTTCTCTTTTCCTCAGCTGCACACTCTAAGATAAATGAAGCTGTTAACCTGTTCCACTATTTCCCCTGTACCTGATTTTTTTGCTTAATCTGATTGCCCACATTGGTTACCATGAGCACTGCTTTCTCTTTATTAAGTTTCATCCCTTGTGCCTTCAGTTTTGCATCCCAGCCTTTGTTGATCTGTCTCCAAAATGTTTTTGCTAATGTAGTCCATCACTATTGTAAACAGATGTGTATTCAGAGCCATGCGAGTTGTAACATTACGCATAATTGTGTCATGTGGTCCTTGTTCATAACACAAACTAATTCTGCCAATATTTCTGGAAATTTAAACCTTCACAGGACTGCCTGAATTAGAATTCTTGGGTCCTTATCGCATGCTTTCTTCAAGCCTAATAATGCCATTTTGACTCTTCCTCACCTTCAGCTTCTTGTCATCTATGTCACTGCAAACATTGGGTTGGGTGTGCTGCATTCTGCTCTGAGTCCAATATGCTCATTTCCCAGCTTAGTTTCTATTATTCTGCATATTCATTTATCAGTTATTCTCCTCAGCACCTTCATATAGTCTGACAGGAATATGGCAAGAGTCTGATCCTGTTGTACTGTCCACAATTGCCAATAACTCATTGGTTCTGGTGCACAAAATCTGGATGGAGGAGTGACACCTAATTCACTACTTCTCTTAACTAGAGGAAAATTTGGTGAATGATAGCACTGAAAAGGAGGGTCTATATTAGAAGACCAAATGTTTAGTTGATCAAACACCTAAATATTGATCTTCTAATATCAAAAGCAAAAAATGTTGAATGGACGATTTAACGCAGGGAAAGATTTCCCTTAGCCGTTTGCCGGATTTTGCCATTTCCTATACTGTAGAGTGATCTTGGAGTTGGTATATTTAGTTAGGGGAGGTGTGGGGGGCACAGCCCCCCACTTACTTTGGATGTAAAATTTTGTTTTGTTTTAGTAGCCAAAGGATGCGTTTCCCTGGGACGTTCGCTGTTTCCAGATTCAATATTAGAAAATCGATGTTTAGGTGTTCGATCACCTAAACATTCGATCTTCTAATGTAGACTGAAAAAGAGATGGTGAAAATGAAGTATAATTAATACATAATACCTTAATGACATCAAGATTATATAAGTGATGGGGGACCAAATGCTAGCAAAGTTGGATACCAAAGCTGCATTTCAATCGCTGTCTGTACACTGTCAGGATTGGCATTTTTTGGGTGTGATGTTTAATTGAAAGTATTCTAATGCTATGTTCTGCTGTGGCCTCTGTTACATTGAAAATTTTCAGAAATGTGATAAGATGGATTGGGAAACTGCAATTTATGAAAAAATAAAGAGCATTACCTGGATGATGTTTTTTTCTTTTTTGTTCTTCCAAGACCTCACGGTTACTAGACTAGCCCCCTCCCAGTACCCAAAGTTTATGTCAGATCTACCAGCTAGTATCCAGCCTCCAGGCTTACTCTGCATTAGCTGGGGATTGGTGTGGAGCCTTAGGATGTCCTGTGGACTTCGCTTGTCTATGTGTCCATCCAGGGGGGGGGTTGCTTTTGACCTACACCCACCATTACCCTGCCTCTCTGGGCTTATTGATTATGACTGTTGGCAAATCCTTTATTTGGACCATGCCTCCCCTCAAGGATTGTAATATCGAGTGCCCTCCCATGCCACTATATCAGTCGCCGGAACCGCTAATTAAACCTGGGTTGGCTGGGCTGCAGTCAAGGCTTTATCCCTCTATGCCAGTGGGGCAGCTTATATAGATGATGTTTTGACAGCTGAGGATGTAACACAGAATAGGTGGGGAGGCACTGGAGCTTTTCAAAAGCTGTTACACTGTTAGTTAGAAATGTCATTGGCAAAAACAAGTTGGAAGGCACAGAGAAAAAAATGATCTTCTTTGTCCTAGAGACTGACATTGCTTTTTAAGATTTTACATTCATCCAACCATCCACAGCTCCCTTTCCCTATTTTTGCACATGGGGTCAGGGTGGCACTTCAACAGTGACAATCATACACTGCTGAGTGGACAGCCTTGCTGCAGTAGTTCTTTCTCATCACACACTTGCATTAACACTCACATTCATGGCCAATTTGGAGTGTCTAGTCCACCTACTGCATGTTTTTAGAATGCAGGAGGAAAGTGGAGCTCCTGAAGGAAACCCATGAAACATGGGGAGGGCATGCAGACTCCACACAGAGGGTACCCTACCTGAAACTGTACCAGGGAACCTCTTCTGGTGATAGTGCTATTTGATGTCACTGTGATACCCACTGTCATATATCAAAGTAAGTTTCATGGAATTAAAGATTAGTGAGCTAAAGGGAAGGAAGAAGTCTTTGTTTAGAATGCTTACTTTTGCTCTTAGAGTAGAAGTTCATGATAAAAAATTCACTTGGTCTTCAGCTAGTTTGTTGAATGAATCAAAGCAATACTATCATTGGGTTAGGATTACAGGTCAGGTCAAGGATGAGTTTGCATTGCAATTAAAGGAAAGGTTTGGAGGCCGTACAACACAGTGTCATTTTTACAGAAGATTTGGGTGAAGAGTGCAGATTAGGAAGTTTCCACAGATGCAATAGTCTCAAAGGAAATGGAAGGTTACTGGAGAGGTAGGTTATCTGCCTGCCCATCTCCATGGCAATAATTGGAGCTATATCTTATAAAGATAATCTCACTTTTGGACCTCATTCCAGTCTGGTGATTTTTCTTTCAGCTCATACTACAACCACAGTCTGTCCTCTGGCCAAGTAAAAATTTAGAGTGTAAATAAAGAAGTTATGTACATACCATAACATTTCATCTGGGTTGTTCATTTTCATTCTTCCTCAACTAATGGGTTCAGACCTGATCCCTTGGATCCAACCCAGCCTTTGCAAAAGCTTGTGGCAACCTTGAACTCTCAAGCTTCTCCCTTACCCATAATGCACCAAGCCAAGTACCTCAGATCTTGTTTGCTGAAAGAAACATTTGTAGTCAACAAGAAAGAAGACCTTATCTGGAGCTCAATATAAAGAATGTTGATGCTGTATAATAACTCATTCTTCTAAGAGTTTTCAAGGTAGGGGGTTGGTGGGTGGGGAGTTGAGGAAGAATGAAAATGGGCAAAAGAGATGGAACATTCTGGTAAGTAAACTTCTTTATCTGATGTTGTCACTTTTCATTATATCCTCAACTAATGGGACAGAATCCCCAGCTGCCTTAGATACCAGGTGGACTCATGGAAAGATACTCCTGAACACCATTGAACCAAATGATGCTCTACCTCTGGAGACCAAATAAAATTTGTAATGAGTAACAAAAGTGTGTGGAGTAGCCCATGTTGCTGCTGCACATATGTTATCCATGAATGCTCTAGCCTGAAAAACAGAGGAAGCTGGCATAGATCTAGTTGAGTGAGCTTTTAATGGTTTTGGTAAGGTGACACACAATTTGTTATAAATAAATGAAATGTGAGCAGTAACCCATCTGGCTAGGGTTACTTTGGTTACTGGTTTCTCCAATTTGATGTCCATGAATGAAATTAATAATTGGTCAGATTTTCTGATGTCTTTTGTTCTATGTAAGTAAAAAAATAATTGTTTGAGAAGATCCAGTAAATGTAGAAAGTATTCGACTTTGTTTGCAAACTTTGGAAAGAACACTGGCAATTAATGGATTGATTGATATTAGATTCTTTGACCACTTAGGAAGGAAGGAAGCTTAGTCTGTAATGTGACTCTATCCTTGTGAATGATCAGATATGGTGGGTTTGAAGATAATCCCTGAATTTACAAAATTCATCTGGCAGAAGTAATGGTCACTAAAATGTAATCATCCCTGAAAGATATTTAAGATCACATTTTTCTGCAGGTTCAAAGGGGGAATGGGTAAGTGCTTGCAGTACCAGATTCAAATCCCATGGGGGAGTAGGATCTTTAACACAAGGTCTTAAGAGAAGCATTCCACTTAAAAAGGCTTTGCACAGTTTATGAGAAGTGACTGAAAAAACATCAAATCCCATGTGAAAATTTGAAATTGCTGTTAACTGTACCTTAATTGTTGATGACCTAGCTCCGTCATTAAAAAGTGAAGCCAAAAGTTCGAGAATGTCATGTATCACAGCTGAAAAGGGATGAATATTATTTTGAATTTCACAGAAGACAAACCTTTTCCATTTACTGGCATAAAATTTCCTTGCAGATGGTTTATGGGAAGATAACAGTATCTGTCAGACAGCATAGGTTGTCCGGCTATTAAGGAATTGGATAAACCAAGCTGTAAGCCTTTGGATTAGTATATCTGGATGGATAATGCCCATTGGGTGAGACAGAAGCTCTGCAGTACGATCCAGAATTCAAGGTTGATGAAGTAAGTGAGGCCAAAAGAAAAGGAAACCAAATCTGTTGAGTCCAGTAATGTGCAATGAGTATTAATTTGCTGTTCAACCTGGTGGCTTTCTGCAGGAATTTTGGAATCAGTGGAATTGAAGGATTTGCCTGAAGAAGACCAGGGGCCACTCATGGAAAGGAGCATCCCTTGGTGATTCCTCATGTGGGGGTAGGAGGATAAAGTAGCTGCTGCATTTGTTCTTAGGTGAGAGGCAAAAAAATCACAGCAAGGCTGGCCACACTCATAGAAAATCAATGTTGTCATGTTCCTGTTGAGAGACCACTTGTGAGGTAGAAGACTGCACCTGTTCCGTTTCTCTGCTATCACATTGGACTTCCCTGGAATGTGCATTGCTATAAGAAAGTGGTTGGATATGACCATCCATTGTCACACCTGAGCACTTCTTGACTCAAGGGGTATGATCTGGTCCCTCATTCTCTGCTTATGTACAAAACTGCTGACATGTTGTGCATTTGATTTGCAATTATCCCTGAAGGAAGAGCATCCTGAAGTGCCTGCAATGCTAATAGCACTGCTGTCATCTCTAGGACATTGATATGCAAATTGGCCTCTTCAGGGGACCTGAAAGGCCTTGGATGTTCTTTTCCAGATAATGCCACTTGCCACTTGCCACCCCAGTTGGGAAGAATCCGTGGTCACTATGGTGTTGTGCTGAGGGGGAACAAACAAATGGCCTTGTAGAACTTGATCTGTTTGAATCCACCACATGACGTCTCTCTTGCATAAGTGAGTGATTTGAATTGGAGTAGGCATGGCTTGACAAAGTATTGCCCATTGTGTGGCAAACATCCACTGATGGATTCTCCTGTAAAATCTGGCTAAAGGTACTAATGTTACTGCTGCTGCCACTGATCCCAGAGCCTGAAGAACCAAGGGGGTTGAAATCTTTGTACTGCAGATTATCTTTTTGACTTGCAATCTTATCACCTGTACTCTTGAAGGGGGAAGTGAGGCAATGGATGATTTTGTGTCAAGAAGTCCTTCTATGAACTCTAAGCTTTGAGTTGGTTCCAATGAGACTTTTCATAGTTTATGGCTATCCCCAGAAGAGAGCATGTTAGGAGAACATTTTCTCTTGCCATTATCAGCTGATGCCTTATTGGGGTGGAAATGAGCCAATTGTCTAGATACTGAAACACCCAGAATCCCTGCAGTCTTAATTGAGCTGCTACTCCTGCCATGTACTTGTGCTTTTCGGTTGCTGGCTCCGTTCGTGGCTCATTTTTAATCAAATACAAGTGACCCCAGGAAACATTACCTGCTCAACTTCCTTCCTGGGTTCCCTACCAGTAAGAACCATCTCTGGGATTGTGTGGTACTTCGGAGAACTGTCCCACATCCCTGCAAGAACCATATACTAAACAGTCTCGTTTTTAATCACGTACAAGTGACCCCAAGAAACATTACCTGCTCAACTTCTTTCCTGGGTTCCCTACCAGTAAGAACCATCTCTGGGATCGTGTGGTACTTTGGGCAACTGTCCCACCTCCCTGCAAGAACCATATACTAAACAGTGTATGTATCTAAATGTATAAGAAATTTGTCCCTTTGGTTGATGTTATAGTGTGACCCAGCGTGCTCTAGCCAGCAGCCCAGCACCGACCCAATCCTCTCTTGGTCCCATAGACTTCTTCCCTTCCTTCCCTCCTAGTACTGCCCTGACAACCTGTAATTATCCATTTGGCCAGCAGATGGCAGCACCCCTCCATTAACTACCTTCACCTCAATCTGATAAGCTGTAATCTATAAATATTAGCTAAACTTTAGACCAGAAAATTCAATCTCTGCACCTAGTATCCTATACTTCCTTCCACCCTCGACTCACCACCCTGCCTCTAACCCTAGTGACTACTTACCTTACATTTCTCACCTGTGTCTCTTTCTCCTATCCTTACTGATTGTTTTCCATAGCCTCATCCTGGTCCCCGTCTCCTGGCTCTTCCCGCTCCATTCGCCCTGCGGGCTCACTTCGCTCCCCTACCCTGCCCCCAATTTCCACCCGCCCCCACTACCTCTACATTTATACCCTCACTAACCAGTCCCACTCCAATTACACTCTTCCTTCCCCACCCCTCACTTCCTGTATCCACCCATAACCCACCCATAAACCACCAAGCCTAACCACTTCCACAAATACTATACTCCATCCATACTAATAACCCTACTCAACCCCAACACTAATACCACAGCTATGCTAACCAAATCTTCCTTAACTATTACTCTTCTACTACTACTATTAAACTTATCCTATCTAACATACATCACCAAACCCTTCCACAATACTCACTTCCCCCGTTATCACATAACAATCTCAATCCCTGAACAATACGAACACTCCTCCACCCCAATAAGCTCGCACCTTTACTTCTGCAACCCCTCCCTACTCTTCCCCTTCAAACTTATACCCACCTTCAAACATATTAACCCTAGTCTTACTTGCACTATTCTAACAAAACACACAACCCTAAAACTGTATACTAAACACTCTAATTACCTTTATTTTCATCTTTACCTAGTCCTCTCCACCATACTGTCAGGTGACATACATCCTAACCCTGGACCCCCTAACATCAACTCCTCAACAAACACACCTTCATCTACAAAAACCCACACCTTCTCAGCATTAAATGCTCAAAGTATATGCAACAAAATCCCAAACATCCATGCCTGGCTTCTCCACAACAATGCTGCTATATTGTCTATATCTGTAACATGGCTAAGACCCTCCATAAAAGATTCAGAAATAACTCCTCCCAACTATAACATTATCAGGAAGGATCGAACCCACTGAAAAGGAGGTGGTGTAGCTCTACTCTACTCCTCTTCCTTTTCTATTACTTCTTATACTAAACCAGTTCCCCAATTTGCCAATGCCGAACTACTTCTAGCCCTACTCCATCTGAACAAGCACAAAACAATATGCTTAGCCTCCCTCTATATCCCTCCTGGTGATAATGTACAAGTTCTTGAGGACATTCTCTCTTGGCTCTCCACCAACATCACTAATGAAACTGTCATCCTAGGTGACGTTAACATTAACTGGTCCTCTGTCCAATGCCCAACTAATCCCCAAAATATTAACCTTTATAACTTTCACCAGTTAATAGATTCTATAACCAGACCATCTAAGCACACTTCCTGTGGAAGCACCCTAGACTAGATTCTAGTATCACACCCACACCTTATCTCAAGTAGCGGTACACTCCCTGACCCTCTCAGTGACCACTTTCCTACCTTTGCTTGCCGTTACTCTCCCTCTCTACAGCTGTCACACACAACCATCACTGTACGCTCGTTAAAAAACTTCAACCAAAACACCTTCTGTTACCTACTTAAACAATTCAATTGAGGACCCCTAAACACACTACCCCTAGATGAAGCTGTCACCTATTTCAATACATCATTTCTAAACCTTCTCGACACCTTAGCCCCCGTTAGAACAAAAAGAATCAAGAGCAAAACTATCCCATGGTTAACAAAAGACACCTTAGCTGTCATGCACCTTCGTGATAAAGCCTTGAAAATCTACTACAAATACAAAACCCTAGCATCCCTAAACGAATACAAATTACTCTGCAACAGAGAAAAAAAACTTATCAATTCTGACCGCAAATCCTACTATATCACCCTCCAAAATAATCATAAAACTAACCCAAAAAAATTCTGGTACAGTATCTCCTCCCTCTTCAACCCTGGCAAAAAGGAAAACCCACAACCCGATCAAAATACTTCTGATACCGACCTTGCCTTCCAATTCAATAGCTTCTTTATCGATTCTATATCTAAATTAACATCATCATTTAGTAATAACTCTACTCCCCCAGCTACAACTACCCCTCCTAACCTAAACTCCACCACTTCTGACTTCCCTCTCTTCTGCCCCAAACCTATACCCATAAGTACTTTAAAAAAACTGCTTCTTAAATTAAAACCTTGCTCTAATGCCCCCGATAATATCCCTTCCTTCTTCCTAAAGATAACTACTGAAGCCATTGCCTTCCCCATTTGTTTACTTATAAATCGGTCAATCCAGGAAAGTTATGTACCCCAAATTTGGAAAAAAGCATACATTATTCCCCTCCATAAAGGAGGTAACAACAATACCATCTCCAACTTTAGACCTATTGCCATCTTATCCCCCATCTCTAAACTCTTAGAAAAATGCATCCACATACTACTACCATACCTGACCAGCAATCACCTATTAACCCCAACACAACATGAATTTCGACCCAGTCACAGCACTACCACTGCTCTTCTCTCCTTCCTCGAAACTGTAAATAAAGCTAGAGACTCTAACTATATTGTCTCCACTCTCCTCTTAGACCTTTCTAAGGCCTTCGACACCATCTCCCATTCCCTGCTACTCACCAAGCTCTCTACCCTACATCTCTCCCCCTCTTGAATCAACTGGTTTTCTAGTTACCTTTCCAATAGGCAGCAATCTGCCAAATGGAAGAAATCCACCTCCTCTTACCTTAACACTGTCACTGGTGTACCCCAAGGCTCCATATTAGGTCCCTTATTGTTCAACATTTTCATTAATGACTTCCACCACAACATCCCAAATGCTAAAATAGTCCAGTATGCAGACAATTCAACTATTATTTGTGCTGCAAACTCCATTCCCTCCCTTATAGAACTAACTCAAAATGCCTTCTCAACCACTGAAAAATGGATGCATGACAATCATCTCACTCTCAATCCATCAAAAACCAAACTCATGTTATTCACCCCATCAAAAAGCATGACTATTGACATAAACTCTTTCCTCATAACTAGTCAAACTAACACATTCCTAGAAATCGTTTCCAATGCCAAACTGTTAGGAGCTCTCATTGATAACCAGCTCACATTTGATTCCCATATACAAACTAACATTAAAAAAACACATCAGAAACTTGGTTTGTTCTACCGGCATATCTTCTTCCTCTCCCCATCCACCAGATTCCTCCTATCTACCACATACCTCATCCCCTCTCTCCTTTATGGTACCCCACTCTTAACTAACCTAAAATCCTCTACTAAAACAAAACTCTCTTCCTGCTACAACAAAATCGCTAAATTCACCTCTGGCCTTAGATCCTCCTCCCATCACTGTACTGCCCTTCAGAAACTAAATTGGCTAGAGCTCCCTAACTACCTTACCTACACTCAACTTACTCATGCTCACAAACTCATTTTCAAGCCCTCACTCTGTCCCTCACTCTCCTCAGCCTTCACCATCCACCACCCTAACAGACCCCTCAGAACCAACACTCAGAACCTAGTTCAACTCCACAAACCAGCCCGTCCAGCAGGCAAACTCTTACTTTCCTTTTCCCTGGCCCGCCTCTGGAACTCACTCCCATCTCATATCCGCAATACCAGCAGCCTTTCAATCTTTAAATCTCTCCTCCATTCACACCTATCTTCTCTGGGAATGCTCCTGTACCCATCCTGCATAATACCTCCAGCTACTACTCACCCCCTACTCCACAACTCTTCCCTCCTATGGGAACATTCATATTGTAGCTACCATTTATGTAAATATTCTCTGTACATATCTACTAGCTAAAATTTTACTTAACACTTTTTCCATTTGCTTGTGTACATAGACAACTAAAATTTGTCAACTTATATGTATTGTTGCTTAAGCTCTTCTGTCTTGTTTTTCATGTTGCTTTAACATTATCTTTTGCTTATATGCACTACTTCTAACACTCTAACAAAATGCTATGTAACATTTATACTACTGTATTCTGTTTTATTCTTTATTGCATATTTGACATTGTATCTGTGGAGCTTTTCTCCACAGGACTCCATTGAAAATGGGCTCATTCGGCCCAGTGGATTATCCTGGCAAACAAACTTCAAATAAATAAAATAAATAATAAATAAATGTACTTAGTAAACACCCTGGCAGCTGTGGTGAAACCAAAAGGCAGAACTCTGAACTGGTAAAGACTGGCTCCCAGCTGGATGCTTAAAAGCCTTCTGGATCATCTGTTCATCTTTATGTGATATTACACATCCTGAAGGTCTATCGAGCACATCCGGTTGTCTTTGCCCATAAAATGGAGAATAGACTGAACCATAACTATCTGAAACTTTGTGCATTGAGCTGACTTGTTTAGCTTGCTGAGGTCCAGAATTGGTCTTGAGTACCCTGTCTTCTTTGGCACTAAAAAGAACCTTGAGCAAGTCCCAGAGTCTGTCTGTTCTGGTGGGACCTGTTGGATGACTCTTTTTTCTAGCAGCTTTTGTATTTGTAACTACCCTACTGGGTGGAATATTGGGGATACTTCTTGAGATTGGAGGTGGAATGTAAAAGGGTATTATATAACCTTTGGAAATAATCCTGTGCACCCAGGCCAGGCTGTTAGGTGCAGGGATAATTGATCCCTGATTACCTCCTGAGGGGGCAATCAAGCCTCCATTCAAGATCACTGGTAGGGTCTGCCAATGAAAGAATCTCTGAACCCTTGGTTTTGCAGGCCACCTCTGTCACATGAGTGGCATCTACCATTGAATTTTCCCCTTCAACCCCTGTAGGATTCTTCTCCACATGAGTCCTGGAAAGGTCCCTGGGATTTTTGAACCACATTTTTTCAGGGTTCCTATTATATGATTGAAGACACTTTCTGTCAAATGAATGAAAAGGCAAAATAGCGAAGCAGTTTTTAAGCAAATTCTTTCCCTGGGAAAGAATTCTGTTGGTGTCTCCCATTACTTTCCCATTTTTGGCACTATATCGCAATCTCAAAGTTGGTATATTTAAATAGGGGGGTGTGGGAGGAACAGCCCCCCCACTTTATGTACTGTTTAAGGCTTTTTTTTTCTTTTGGAACAGCGATTTTTTTTCCCTTCTAAAAAAAATCGCTGTTCTGGGGTTTCGACATTGTAAGCTTTCTCTTACATGGGGTCGATTAATCATCATTCGCCTATTTAAGCATTTGATTATGTAATATAGACCCCTTTTCCACTACCTCATTGATTCCTAGAAAAGGATGTTTGACGGGTGGAAAAACATATGCCCATGGCAGACAGGGTCTTTCCATCCTTTTCACACCTGGATAATGTGTCTTTTACCTTGGGGCCAAAAAAGACATGCTGTCAAAAGGAGCACTGATGAATGAAGACTTAAAGGGCTCCTCAAAATCACATAACTGCATCCAGACATGTCTCCTTATGAAAACACCTGAACCTGTTGCCTTTGAGGATCCTTCAGCTAAGTGTGAACTGAGCCTCTTGGAAGAATTGGAAGTCGATTTCAGGGTATCTAACTGAGAAGTCACAGATGCTTGTACTTCTATAGATATGGATCCTGGGAGGTTGTCAGAAAGTTTATTAATCAGGTCTCTCTGCATCCTGGTGAAATGTGCCAAATAGTTTAGCAACCTTAAGGTGAAGATTGCTGAAGCATAGACTTTCTTCCAAAATATGTCCATTAACCAAGACTCCTTGTTGGGGGATGAACAGTGGAACTCTCCTCAATAAGTTCCTTCTTAGTGGCCACTGCCATGAACATAGCATCAACAGGCACCCCTTTTGTCATAACTGCTTGCCCTCTGGTGCTATCATAATTTTGTCAGGTCTCCAAGTTATTGGTTCTGTGGTGTTGGAATCCTTCTATGCCCACCACAAAATCAACTCAATGAGCTTATTGGCAGCTGGAGTCACCCAGGAGGTGGACGGGCCAGTACTGAATGCATCCAGGAATACAGACTAATCGGATGAAGGTTTTCTGGGCATCAAGCCACCTCTTTGTTTCAGGATTTCAAGGATGACTCTGAATGAGACATCATCAGGAGGTAACCATGGGGACCCTTCACCTTCATCAAAGTCTTTATCTATTGTGAAATGTTCCTCTCAGGAATCCAAATGCTTCCTCTTGCACAATTTCTTCTTAGGTACCACCTCAAGGGATGTTCCAGGGTAGTAGAAAATATCCCACATCATTCCCCTCCACAAATGTGGCCTCTCCACCGAATTCTCCAACTACTGCCCCATAGCTATCCTCTCTCCACTTTCCAAGATACTTGAGAGATGCATTCATTCTCAAGTCCAAGATTACCTCCTGAGTAACAACCTCCTCTCCAGCACACAACATGGCTTCAGACCATTCCATAGCACTACTACCACCTTACTCTCTTTCACTAACACTATCCTTCAGCACAAAAACAATGGCTTATACTACTCTGCAACTTTCCTTTATCTATCCAAGGCTTTCAACATGGTCTTGCACAATCAACGTAGCTCTGTTCTTGCTAATCTATCCTTTTCCCAATCAGTGACTGCCTAGTTTCATAGCTAGCTAACTGGCCGTCTACAATCCATTGTTTGGCATAATGACATATCTCCACAACTCCCTGTCTCACTCAGTGTCCCCCAATGATCTATCCTTGGACCCCTACTTTTCTCAGTCTTCACCAATAATCTATACACTGCCACCAAACAGGTCTCTCTCATACAGTACACGGATGACTCCACCATCATCTGCTCAGCTCAATCGCTATCCGAACTAAAAAAGATCACTCTGGAAGCATTTACCTTTACTGTAGAAGCCTGGCTATCTAATGCCCAGTTAATACTCAATATGTAGTTAGTGGGGGTGTGGGGGCACAGCCCCCCACAATAGGAAGTTCAAGGTCCGGTACGTTCGATATTATGAGCATTTGCAATTTGTGAAATTCGCTCATATGATATAGACCTGTCAATTACCACCTCATCTTCACCCTACTCTATGCCTCTCCAATATTTACCAAACTAAGACAAATCGACCTAAATAAACTTGAGTCTTGTTACAACAAAATTGCCAAGTTTGCCACTGGGGCTACCTATCGCAGTCACCACTGTATATCACTTATTGAATTTGACTGGCTCGAACTCCCTCAACTCCTTCACATAAATCAACTCTCCCTTGCTCACAAGTTAGTAAAGAAGCCCCATTAAAGTCCCATCCCTCCAAAATCTACTCCAGCCCTACTGTACCACTAGACCACTATGATCCAATAGCGAAATTCAACTTCAAGTAGCCAAAGTCAAGAACTCAGCTTGGGAAGCACTTTTCTCCTGTATGATATCCAAATTATGGAACACTCTCCCGCCCTCAATAACCTCTATACAATCATGCAATGACTTCAGAGCTGTGCTAAAAACACACAAAAAAATCTCTGGTTAGGCCCTTGCTCCAATCCAGACTAGAGACCCTCTTTACCTACTGTCCCCAAACCCCCCCCCCCACTCACATAGACTCCAGGCATGTTTCGTTTCTATCTTCCATCTGCCGGTGCTGGCAGTACTTAATATTTCTTAACTGCCTTAAGAGCAAACCTCATCACAATCACCTAAGGCATCTACCCACCATCTCTTTCCACCTATACTACCTACACGGTATACTGCCTCACTCCTTAATCTTCCCCTACTATTTCCTCCTAGTCTCTGCACCTACTTCCTCCATCACACCAAACATGGCTTTACATCTGGCTGTCTACAGCTATAACTGTTATGTCTAGTAGCTTTATAACTTCATCATTGCTGTGACAGTTACTATTATACTAATGTTTCATTATGTGCCATCACTGATGTAACCAATGCTCCTGTGTCTATATGAATGTATTCTTCATGTATATCCACCGTCCTTCATGTAACTATGTTCACTCTTATGTTATGGTTGAGGCTTTTGCTGGCATTGTTACTTGCATTTATATCAATGTTATTAACTTTTATTATTAATTATGTACTTAATTGTATCTTTGTGTGGAACTTTTCTCCCCGAGCATCCGCTAAAAAGGTCCTGTGTCCAGTCAGATTTTCCCGGTAAACAAATATAAATAAACAATTAAATAAATAATAAATAGTAGCAGAAACAGTCAGGACACCCTGTTGGGAAGCCTGTGATTTTGGTACCAACTGTCACTCAGGAGAAGAGAGGAGAGACTCCAAGTGCAGAGACAGAATAGCTATAGATTGAGGATCAGAGAGGGTAGGAATCATCTCTGTTACCAAGGCATAAAAGGCTGTCTCCATAACCTCAATGGCAGACTTACCCAGAGAGGCATAAGACCCTGGATCTGAAAAGGCAAACTTTTGGACCGTAGTCCCACCCTCCTCCAAGGACAATTCCCCGGAGGCAGAAGTTGGAGCCAAACTAACACATGCTGAGGCCCAGAGGTATAGAGATGGCTCCAAAAACTTCAGAGTCAACCCCAACACCTCAGATGTGAAAGGCTAGGCTCGGATCCAAGAGAAATCTGGATCTAACTGAACCAAAGAGCTCAGAGCAAGCCTTGGATCTGAATATAAGGATATCTTTGGATCTGAGGCAGACAGAGGTGAACAGCTCAGATACATGGACTCTGAGCCCATAGAAGGACTCAGAGGAGGAACTAGAAAGGGGGTTATTGGCGGTTCAGACTTCTTGATGCAAAATGATAGCAGGGGGAGCCTAAGCAATACACACATAATGTGTGAGCATCTGAAAATGGAATTTTGAGCCCACACTTTTTGAACCATACAGGGTCTTTTTCTTTCTTAGCCATAACACCAATATTAAACTAGTAAGACTGATACTACACTAGAAATTGGCCAAAAAGACAAGAAACAATAACAAGTTTTCTTTTTTTTAAACAGACACTGCTATAGAAAAGTAAAGAAAATACCAGTAATACAAAAACACACAAGGCTAAATTTCAAGCACCTCTGGAACAATGTTCAAATGTTATAATAAAAGGAATCACAAGTTGAAAAATATAAAAACACCAAGTATTTAATGATTCCAGTAACAAAGAAACGGTTAGCGCTTTCGTTTGAACAAGTTTCAAACTTCATCCAGGATGATACAGGTTTCTTTGTTACTGGAATCATTAAATACTTGGTGTTTTTATATTTTTAACTTGTGATTCCTTTTATTTCAACATTTGAACATTGTTCCAAGAATACCAGTAATGTTACAATAAAGGCTACACCAATTGTTGAAATAGAATACTAACCATAGTATTCAAGAGTACAGAATGCACGTGAGAAGAGAAACAAACAAAAAGAAGGTTAATGCAGAAGAAACTGTACTACAAGGAAGCAATAGGCAAGGGAGAGTAAATAAACCTAAGATTTTTAAAAAAATTAGTTCAGAAAGTAGTAATTGTGACAAAGAAGTAATCACTTAGCTCGAGAGTAGCAATTACCATGTCTTTTGCTCAAAGTAGAAAACGAGATCTGAGGTACTTGGGGTTAGTGTATTATGGGTAATGGGAGTAGCTTGAGAGTTCAAGGCTGCCATGAGCTTTTGCAATGGTTGAGTCACATCTCAGGGATTGGATCCAAACCCATTAGATGAGGAAAGAATGAAAATTGACAACATCAGATCATAAAATATACAAGGGTCATGTAAGAGAGTTGGCATATACGTGCTGATCTTATTTCATGTAAATCTATGATACATGTTTGTTTCTTGCAGTTTGTATACCCTTTGTAACAAATCTACACACACACACACACACACACACACACACACACACACACACACACACACACACACACACACACACACACACACCCCTAACAGGGAATGCTTGCTGTGCCACTGCTGTCCTACCAGCACATCATATTATTATTAATTTAACAGAAGCCTGCAATTACTTATTGTTTGCTTATAGTACAATTACTTCATTTTATAGACATGTTATAGGTAATATCTTTTATATGCATATAATGCTTGTTTTTTTTTCCTCTGTCTCCCTTCCTTCCCTTTGTCACTATTCTTGGTTTTATTAATTCATTTATTTTTATTTGTCATTTTATTTCTATTCATTTTTTTATGTTGACTTAGAGTGCCTCAGGTCACCAGCACATCTGTTGTAACCTTCCCTTGCATCCATTCAGCCTGGCTTCAGGCTTGGCTGCACACTGGATATAGTGAGGGCAGGCAGAATACCTCTGCTGTGGCCTTTGGCTGTTGCTCACCAGTACAGAATGCCTTTGTTCTCTCCTGTAACAAAGCCAAGGATGAGAAGTATACCAGCCACATGGAGCTAGTGGAGAAGCTGATCATTTATTATTTATTTATTTTAAATTATTTTATTTTATTTTAAATTTATTTACCAGAAATGTCTGTATATATATATATATATATATATATATATATATATATATATATATATATATATATATATATATAAAAACATTCTGTTAAAAACTTAATTAGTGGATGTACTTAATAAGTGGCTGTATGCTTGCATCAGATAACTGAATGAGGTTTCTCTTGTGGCAATCAGAGTCACATCGCTGCCAGGCCCTGCAGCTACTAGCACATGCAGACCCCAGTGGGGACCATTGTCAGAATGCTGCCTGGCCTCTTCCTGAGTATAGCACAGGCAGTGCAATACAGAGGGGCATACTTAACATAAGCCCCCTCCATCCTGGTGCTTCCATTTCGTGATTGTCACCTCCCTTCTCTGTTTTGTAATTCAGTCCTCCCCACTACCAGTATCCTCACTTTGTCTGTGTCTCTATAGTTGCACTGTCCTCAAAGTGTGCCAGCACCTCCCCTATCAGGTGTTCTCACTATTTTATTCTTGTTTGTATGTCCTTCTTGTAGATATCATTTTCTTACTATCCACTGATTTTCCCTTAAATGCTTTCTTATCTTTCCTTTTCCAAAAAAAAAAAAATGGATACCTGGCCCTAACGTGTGTGTGTTTGTGCGTGTGTGTGGGTGTGTGTGTGTGTGTGTGTGTGTGTGTGTGTGTGTGTGCGTGTGTGTGAGGGTGTGTGCCCGCGTGTGTGCGCACGTGTGTGCATGTGTGTGTGTGTGTGTGTGTGTGTGTGTGTGTGTGTGTGTGTGTGTGTGTGTGTGTGTGTATTGATGTACTACAGTTTAACGAAGTTTCAAAACTTCGAAGACCGTAAGGCTGAGACCACATGATCAAAATTTTGAAACTTCAAACACTTTGCATTGAAATCTCTGTACAGAGTGGAACTCGGGATTTGCCATTTTCCTCACTATAGTACAATCTCAGAGTTGATATAGTTAAGTAGCAGGGGGTGTGGTAGCTACAGGGAGCAGGTAAGTATAATGTGTTTTGTTTACCTTTTTGTGTTTTTATTTTTATTTCAAAGTTTCAAAACTTGGATCATATGGTCTTAGAAGTTTTGAAACTTCGATAAACTGTATATTATATATATATATATATATATATATATATATATATATATATATATATGTAGATGCAGTCACTCGGAACTACACTATGCCGAATCTGGATGTGTCGAATCCGCAAATGTTGGATCCGCCGCTATCATGGTGTCACGTTCATTATGTGTTGTGTGGCCTGTGGATTTATCTGAGATTTCAGGTAAGTGTTGTGTGTTTGAGGATATTGGGTAGGGATTTTAGTGTGTATGAGTGTGTGTGGTGGTGTTTTTTGTGTGTTTGTGTGTTTAGTTTGACCTCGGAGTTAGAATATATAAGTAGGGGGGTGGGGGGGTGCAGGGGGGCTTGGCCCCTACTTATAGGTAGTTTAGGTGTGTTTCTATGTGTTATGTTTGTTTAGTTAGGTAGGTGTATGTCTGTGTGATTATGCCTTGGTTTGTGTATGTGTGTGTGTGTGTGTGTGTGTGTGTGTGTGTGTGTGTGTGTGTGTGTGTGTGTGTAAATGGTTGCAGTTGTGGCATTCGTGATTGTGGGTTTTCGTGTATGTGGGTTTTCGAATATTCAGTCTCGAAATACTGAAATTCGACATTTCAATACTTCGAGATTGTATAGTGAATACATACATATATATATATATATATATATATATATATATATATATATATATATATATATGTATATATCCCTCTCTCTGCTCAATTTCTCTTGTGTACTTTTCTCTACTTGCTGACCCCTTTTTCTTATAGTTCTGTATAACCATTTCCACCCTTTTGTATGGTCAAAAGTAACTTTAGATGTTGTTATAGCTAATTAATGGGTCAGCTGGGTTTTCCATAGAATTGGTATGTAACTGTGGTGCACTCACTTAGATGTGACATACTGCTTGTTATCTGTTTTCCTCATTTCACTTCTAGTCACAGTTATGGGATTCCCTCTTCCTTCATTGGTCATGCGAGTTCTGCAGGAGGGTTTGTCAATTAGCAGTGGTATGGGCTTTGAATTTCTACTTATTAATGGATTGTTAACCTTGATTCACATCTATAGAGGATAATATAACACCAAGATGAGCTTCCCCTCCCCAGGTTAAGCATGCCCATCATTACATACCTGTGCCTGTGACACCCAAGCCACTAACTGAACCCTGCTCACCTGGGCTGTAGTTAATGACACCCAAGCCACTAACTGAACCCTGCTCACCTGGGCTGTATTTAATGACATCCAAGCCACTAACTGAACCCTGCTCACCTGGGCTGTAGTTAGGACTTTATTCCTCTATGCTAACATGTTGGCTTAACTCAAGTGTGATTGATAGCACTGAGGGAGGCTGGGTGAGGAAGACAGAGCCATAAAAAAGCTTCAGGAGCTGAAACTGATATTGCACTAACATCTCCATTATGAGAACAAGTTATTTTAAATTCAGATTTTAAAGCATTTAGCATAGGAAGCTAGTAAAGTTTATAGGTTATTGGACTCCAGTGATTTCCTCTATAAGCAAAATAATGGACATCATTATTTATGTTTTTGGTTATAGGAAAATTAGAAACTGAGATCAAAATGGGTGATTCTGCATAATACAACTATACAGATAGCCTATGCAGGATTTTTGGAGCAAATTTCAGTTGTATTAAATTCTCTTGTTATGGATTAGTTGTTTAGTTGTGCCCAAATCTGCATGATCAATAACTTTAGCACATCAGGCATATCTGTCAATAGCTACTTCTTTAAGTAATTGAAAATTCATATTCATTACTTTTAATCCAATAATGATGTCTATCCATCTTAATCATGCCCCCCCCCCCCCTTTTTGATTTGGCTTTCTTCTTTCACTATGTGTGTTTTTCATTAAATCCTATCTTTGCATTGTGTCTAAAATATTTTTGCTTTAGTTTATTATCAGATATTTCAGTTAACAGTTTGGAGGTTGACTGATTTGATCTTCTTATAGCCCACATAATTTCTTTTTTCTTTTTTTTTTTTTGTTTTTTTTTTTTTGTTTTATGTTTGCTAACCTGATTGATTGACATACTGAATGACTGATTTCTACATTTGTTCACTAGCATATAAAACTGATCCTGATATACCATTTTCATATTTAGGCTAGCAAAAAATCTATACAAAATAATACAGTGGCATGCATAGATGAGAAACAAGGAAATGCCACAACCCTGTGTGAAAGAAATTACACATGGGCTAGAAAATGAATCCACATTGTGCGTTACTGAGAGAATAACAGTAGTATTGATATTCACATATGAGAATCATTGCATTCATGTAAGGGACATAGTGCAATCTATTATTTAGCTTTACGTGAGATGGAGGTATGTAGTGGCATATATAAACAGGTTGGAGTATTGGAGCTAGCTTATAGTACCTGTTCGAAGCATTTACACTTTCCTTATTTATAGAGACTGGCCATTGTTTCTTTCTTGAAGGTGGAAATGAAAATCATGTTGCACATTTCTTTTGGGATGAATTTCCTGATTTTAGACTCAATTACAGAGAAAGCTTGTACTTTAATTTGATGTGTGGTGTAAGAAAATAGATGAGAAAGGTGGAAAGGGAATCTCAGACAATATGTTGCTTTCCTCTCTGATAGTCAACTAGTGAAGATGAGGAAGGATTCCATGTTGAAAACTTTGCTGGTCAGTGCTACTAGTAGGAAATAGATTTTCTGTGGGAGAGGTGACCAGTTTGCCTTTGACAGAGTTTAGCAGTGGTGGTCTTTTCTGGGAGGGTGATTTTCATCTACATATGTTATTTAAAATGGTTTGGAACTAAGATATGCAATATTATCAAGAAGCTGTTACAAGGATGGCACATTCCAAATGAAGAAGGAAGACTATCAGTTTTGCCTAGCAGAAATCAACCATGTGTTGGTAACAAATATGAGATTTTTCTCACAACGTCTTTTTTTCAACATTTAAAAGTATTTTTCCACACAAAATTTCACATTATTCCAGTCATAACCTTGCTTATAGTTCATGTTTCACAGCTGTATGTTATTAATGGAAAAAGAGAAAAACAGCGAAAAATGCAGAAATGGCAACCAAACACAGCAAAGTTCATACATTTATTAAAATATGCAAGAACTATGCACTTCTTTAGACCATACAAAAAAGCTAAAAGCAGTTACCATTTAAATAGTATACATAATTCACAAAAGGAGAAGATACAGCTTTGGCTGAAAATGTGTTGCATTTTCTCTCTAATATCTTGTCAACATTTGCCATAGCTTTTGTACCAAAAAGCAAACATCTTTTAACTTCAGTGTTGTAGTCACTGTTTGCATAGATCAGGAAGTGTAACCCTCCATCTGCTTCTTCTCCATCTCTTTGCATCAAATTGAGTACTGTCACATTCACCAAGACTTCAATTCCTACTCACTTTCAGTGTTTAGTCATCAGAATGATATTGCCTGCTTATCTAAGGATGAAATAAATGCATACATTCATAATTTTTATTCCACTATCTGAATCATCTAACTGACCCCTTTGCATTATGTATTCAATGCATAAATTTAGTAAATAACATGACGTTAAAGATCATTGTCCCACTTACTTCCTGCTCTTGAATCAGTCCATTATTGAATAATATTAAATTCTAGAGCACTTGTGGGATCAGGATGCAAGTAATCAGTAGCAGTAAGTCTGGCATTAATGGCGAAAATGGCTTTATTCTGTAAGTCTACTAAGATTTTGATGACTTCAGACAACAAAATAGTTTATGTGTTTATTAGATTTGAGCTGACAGATGACACAATCTGATTCGATGCATGAATTATGTAATAAAGTATAATATTGTTTTGTAGATGACTACAAACATTAACCATGTGTGTTAATGAAGATACAACATTGTTGAGTTGATGATATCCATGATTCCACCAGCCTCTCTGAAGACAGTAATTAGTATAAAGTGAAAGAGTACCAACAATAAAAAGTGAGATTTAAAGATAAGACAAGGTGAGGGACTAAACTGTGTGTGGACATTGTTGGATTTTATTGAATAGCTGTACATGCCTTCTCTTTGGAAATTTTAAAATTTAGTAAAAGTATTTGCCACATGCCTGGTATCTCTTTCTAGAAGAATAGGGTTTTAGGCACTTGGCACTTAAACCTCATTTTAACACTTTTGTGTCACTGAACACAACTTTGCTGCTGTTCTTACCTCACAATCCAAGATACAAAATAATGAGTATTTTTTATTTATCTTGTTTGTACAAACTCATTCACTTCCCTTTACTTCCAAAGCTATTACTACATTTATCATAAGGATCTTTTATATGTACTCATATATTAGTATTCATTACTGTATAATATAATTTTTATTTTTTTATTTAACAATTGTTGACCGGGAATGCCCGACTAGGTTCCACAGATCCTGTTTTCAGCAGAGGCCTGGGGAGAAATGCTCCAGAAGCATGTCTTTATAATGTACTTGTCAACACAAGAAAAAGTCTACACCACACAGCTTCAGAAGTTATTGTGCATTACTGTTACTTAGCTTTGAATGAGATTCATGTAGGCAGTTATGGCTACTCTACAGTCACAGTATTGCTTTCTACAAATGAAGAAATACCCTGTCTTTTTCTCATCTGTCACAAGTCAATATGTAGATTTGAGTTACGCATCTTTCTGTCTTATCACTTCACACATACATGGCACAGTTGGGAGTTCACACACTTCTATTATTTCTCCAGAAGACACATTAATACTTTATAAGATAACTAAAGATAAATTTTAGTCCACTTTGTACCAGTAGTAGTGGTTATGATTTATACAGCCACAAAAAAGGCTTTTTTGTGTAACAGATCTTCATATTCCATAACACCTAAGATCATCTCTGCTGCTGAGAGTAGTTCTGTTTATTTTAATTGTTATTAGTTATGCTAGCTGCATTAGCCTGCCCAGAATCTTACCTTCAAATAGATACAAAAGAAGGGACAAAAATCCTGAGAGCATAAAAGTCTTTGCACAAGGACAAACTATATAGCTGTTTTGTTAGTCCACTAGTAATGTCAGAAATCAATCCAGTATATCATATTTGCCATTGTTTTATGCAGGTTTATTTAAGATAACAGAGAAATTAACAGACCCAGGTGAGTGTCCAAACTAAAACAGCATAATACACTCATTATTCTATTTGATAAAATATACTTAGTACCATTAATTGAATATTTATTAAGACAGAGCAGAATGAAATTCTAATTGCCTTTTAACAGATTCATCCCTTCTCTTGTATCTATGTTGACTAAAATTTAGTAAATGACAAAAATAGCTCCTTAAAGTTCAGACTTTATGCATCACATCGTCATTCAGAAATGACAGAAAACCATATTAAATAGTCATATTTAGATATCAGAATCCTTTGGCTTTTCTGCACGCTTTTATAACCTACATTGAGTCTATTTATCAGGACTCGACAGCTACAGTTCAAGTAGGCTATATCTTTCAAAACATCTACCTATCTTTAAAGGAGTATGTCAAGGTTTCCCCTTAATCCCTTCACATTTCTTGTTAGCTATAGATCCCATAGTAGGCATGCTTAGGAATACTTTGACTTCTTTTTCAAATGGTGGAAAAAATGAACAGATGAAAGGAGGAGTTGTATTATTAAAGGAGGAGTTGTATTATTAAAGGAGGAGTTGTATCATTAAAGGAGGAGTTGTATTATTAAAGGAGGAGTTGTATCATTAAAGGAGGAGTTGTATTATTAAAGGAGGAGTTGTATTATTAAAGGAGGAGTTGTATTATTTGTAGACACTCTTCTTGCCACTCTTGAGTGATCCCCAGCACTCCATCCAGAAGTGCTAGGATATTCTCTTAGACTGGAATCTTCCTTCTCATTATAAGATCAACCCCACCAAGTCCATAATATTACCCATAATGATAACACTTATTCTACCTCTCAAACTAAATATAGATCCGTTCTTAATCCACTACATTTCATTTATCTAGGTATATGACCAGCACCAAATATATCAACAGCTAGGGATTGTAATATGCATTTCATAGCAAACACAACATTAGAGAGTACAAAGAGATAGCAATCTTGGACTATATCTGACGATTTTATGTTAATATTTATCAAACTGACCTATTACTTAAACTCTTATATGTTCTACAAAGCCTGCCAATGAGAATCCCACCCTTGGTGTTAAAGGAGAGTGAGACAGACAAATCCTAACATTGTTGGACTTTCCAAAGCAGTACACTATTCACCAAAAAATCAGGGCAAAATTAATTTATCCTTGATGTATTATGCCATTGTACTGCACTACTATATTGCGCTATGTTCTCCAGCCCTGCACTTTCCATGGATGAAACCAATGGCAGAAGCCCTACTAGACCCATATTTATAATCCACTTTAGGTGTAATAAATAGTGAAAATACCATCACACAATTACTTTTTTTATTTCTTTTTCCTTAGTATATCATTGACATTTGAAAAGCATAGGAGCATCTCAATATTTAAATATAATCTAGGATAACCTATATAAAATCTTTAAAATGAGTATTGATTCTGATAAATTAATGATAATGCTTACCCTGCCCCCTTCCTTAGGAAGGTTTAATATATCTATTTCACCATTACTCTGGAAACACAGTTAAGTCACAAGAGCAAGTTTTCCAATAATTTTCTCTTCCACAGCAACACATCATTTTCTATCATCAGATAAAGCCATTATTATTACTATCCATTTTAAACCTTTTAGATTTAGATGTGATTTGTGTTTCACCACTATGTCAAAATTTTCTTACACTGATAGACAGCAAAGACATCAAAAGGGCAAAGATTACTTACATTTATTTATTTATTTATTTGCATTTGTTTACCGGGATGGTCCAGCTGGGCCAGAAGTGCCCATTTTCAGTGAAGTCCCAGGGAGAAAAGCTCCACATATAATGACATTTCACATACAATACAGAATTTTCATTGATAAACACATTTAGTGCATATTATTGGCAGCTTATAGAATTACATAGGTAATCATTCTCAAATCAAAGATATTACACAAGCAGTACAGAGTATATACATGAGAACTTTCCATATGAGTAGTTTTCAGCTAACAAACTGTATATATAGGACACTTCATGCAGTGGTTGCAAAGCAGATGTAGGAATTAGAGACTAGGTACTTAAACTTTTCACACGTTTTAGAGGTCTAATAGCTGAGTGATAGGCTATATGAGTCCTGTTGCAGGAATCAGCAAAGTCAGTGGATATTGTTGCAGATATAAGTGGTGGTATGATATTAAGGTAGGCTGCGGGAGTCCCTGAATGTCTTGCCTGGTTCAGTGGTATGTCTATAAGGTTAGGAAGAGAGGGATGTAGACAGGAGGGATCAATGGTAGGATAATGAGGGTGAGTCGAAGAAGGAAGTGCAGAGGATGGAGAGGGGAGTAAGTAAAAAGACAGGTGAATGTGGATGGAGGACACTACAGTAGTAGAGTGGGGGTGAGAACAGCTGTGATGGTTGAAGTTAGGTTATACGAGATGTGGTGTTAGCACATGTGCACAGCCAAGATGAGGAGAGGTGTTGTTTCAGAGATGTCTTGAAGAGGGTTACTGAGCAGGTGGATCTAAGTGTTGGGGGGAGGGAGTTCCAAATTTTAGCGATGGTAAAGGAGTAAAGCATCTGGTCAGCTGAAAGTGTGGGTTTTTTACATTTATGAGCAGTTGGTTGTAGGATCAGAGTGGTCTGTTAAGATGGTATAAAGTAAATATAGACGATAGAGCAGGACACATCGATGGATTATGAATGAGTTTGTGAGCTGTAGTTAGTTTGATAAAGGTGAGATAGCTGGGGAGTTCAAGCCATTTTAGGTTGTGTAATGAAATGCAGTGGTAGGATGAGTAGGCGGCATTAGTTACAAACTTAGCAATTTTGTTATAGCATGAGTCTAGGCTGGACTTTAGAGAGGACTTAATGCTGGTGAGGAGGGGGACCCCATATAAAAGAGAGGGTCATGGAAAAGAAGAGGCAAGGAAAATTTGGGCTGATGCACTGAGTAGATGATTGTGTCATTAGAGAATGACAAGGTTTTGATGTGTCTTTTTGACATTGGACTGGATGTGCAGGTCGAATGTGAGGTTTTCGTCTATAATGACACCTAGAAGTTTTGTGCTAGGTACAATGTCAATGGTGGTACCATTTAGGAAATGAATAGTGAAGTTCTCTTTTTGTAGGGGTGTGGACTTTTTGGGGGCAAAGATTACTAGCTTGGTTTTGTTGGGGTTTAGGGCAAAATGATTATTACACATCCAAATTCTGGTGGAGGTGAGGGCATTTTGGCTGAGTTGGTGTAATTCTGAGGAGCTGTTTGCAGTGCTGATGATAGTGGAGTTATCTGCATACTGGATGACTGAGCCTTGAGAAAGTTTGGTGTGGAAGTTATTGATAAATATGCTAAACAGAAGTGGGCCTAAAATGGAGCCTTGAGGAACTGTAGTGGTGTTTAGGAAAGGGGAGTAAGAGTTCTGCCATTTAGCTGATTGTTGCCTGTTAGTGAGGTAATTAGTGAACCAGTTTAGAGTTTGAGGTGAAGCACCTATGTTAGAGAGTTTTGTTAGAAGGAGAGAGTGGGATATAGTATCAAAAGCTTTACAAAGATCAAGAAATAGTGAAGATACGATTTTAACAGTGTCACGGGCTTGGTTGACAGTGTCCATGAACAGTATGAGGGCAGTGGTGGTACTATGTCCTGGACTAAATCCGTGTTGCGTGTGGGAGAAGATGTGGTTGTGAGTCAGATGGTGAAGAAGTTGAGAATGAATACATTTTCCCAGAATCTTAGAGATGAGTGATAGTATAGCAATGGGGTGGAAGTTGGTGGTGTCTATGTTGGGGCCCACCTTGTGTAGAGGGGGATATAAGCTTTTTTTCAGATGATGGGCACATAGGGTTCTTGGCTAGATCTGTTGAGAAGTATGCTGATAGGGTAAGCAATTTAGTTGGTTGTGATTTGCAGGTAATTGGCGGGTATATTGTCAGGGGCATGCGTGCATGGTTTGGATTTTAGAAGCAATTTTTTAATAGTTCAAGTGGATATAGGTGACAGAGTAAAGTTGAGAATAGGGGTGTACTGGTGTTAGCTGTGAAGACTTCTGTGGTGGACAAGTTGGTCTTGGGAAAGGTAGCAGTTAGATTGGCTATAGTATCTATGAAATAGGAAGTTAAGTTTTCAGCAATTTCATTGAGTGTTTTATTTGGGTCTGGGAAAGGATTACTGGTAGAGCCTGGGTTTAATAAGTTGAGAGAGCTCCAGAATTTCTTTGGGTTTTGCTTGTGTTAATTTTGTAATGTAAGGTAGTGTTCTTTTTTGTTTTTCAGTACTTGGTTGCTTAACCTGGTTTCAGAGCTGTTTGTATTGGGTAAGGTCATATGGGTTTTCGTTTTTTTGCCAAATTTTCCTTGATTTGTCCCTGCATTTCATGAGATCCTTAGTGGATCTTGTAAGCCAACTGGCATGTTTGGTCTTTACTCTCTTTTGTCTAAGGGGAGTGAGATTGTTTAGTATGCTGAGGAAGGCTGAGTTGAAAAACTCAACTGCCTTATCAAGGGGAAGTGATTTTAGTGCATCCCAGTTGATGCTAGGCAACCTTTGGTTAAAGCTAGATGGACAGAACTGGGATTCATCTCTGTGCAAACAGTCTGACAAAAGATAACAAGAAGTACATTAAATATATTACATCAGTGCATGTGTGGAGCACTCCCCTCCCCTGTAGTCCATCAAGTAAGCAGATGAGGGGATTAAATGCATCCACTTGCTCTTTTTTGAAACCGGAGATCAAATAACCCTCTATTTCAATTTCAGACCTTGAGAGCAAAGATCCTTGTCCAAGCTTAGGAACACAGTGCAGTAATAAAGAAGTATGTGCATGAGCTAGGATTCAAACCTAGACCCTCTAGATCATTTTTCCACCTGCTGTACCCTTAAACTATTAAAGCATATGAAGACTGACTATGGTAATAGAGGATCACCTCACACTCCAATAAGAAAAGAGGAAGTGTATCCATACCATAGCTATGGTCCAGGTAGAGAAGCATATGCTCCCACAACACAATACATTAAAGGAATAAGCAAACATGGGGATGAAGAAAGTATATACACATGCTTTTAAAACCAGAACTCAAATATATTTTTAAATTGATTGCAAGCTTTGGAGGCAAAGGTACCAGTCCATCTCTATAAGCACAGCACTACAGAAGTCAATGCATCAAATAGGAATTGAACCTACACCCTCCAGATGACAATTCTAGAAGTTCTGACACTAAGCTGTTAATGCAGATGAACTTTGACCATAGTGCTGAAGTATCATCTCTACCACATACAAAAAATAAGTGTTACAGCAGGTAGAATGGTGATCTATGCAGTCTGAGTCAAAGTCAAACTGTGCTGTGCTTCGGGATGTGAAGTAAGCCCTTTGCCTCCAAAGCTTGCAGTTGAAACAGCAGTTCATCTAAGCTCTGAATGAAAAAGCAGAAACATGAGGTTATGGTCGTTCTCCTCCTATGTCATACACTGTCTGGTGGCAATGCAAACAGTTCATGATATCCACATAATTAACCGGCAAAATATTTTTTTTCTTACAGTAGACCAGGAAATTGTTGCCAGGAACTGAGCTTGCAACTCTTTTGCTCTACAATTGGCTATACATGAGAAGCAGCTCTTCAATGTACATATACAAATGAACATTCAGAATAGAACATTTATTTAGGCCCTACTACAACAAGAGTTAACTAAACGCCATACTATTTCTGAAAGTCTGTCAGGAATCTTGTTAAACCCAACTTAGAAACATTCTGCCATACCAAGCAATATGTTAAAAGCCATACATCTTAAATATAAAAGAATCATACTTATCTTGTTAACAGCAATACTGAAAAGATAATCTTACCCACACCCAAATGAAGCTCTTACTCATACTGACACCAGTGATTTCCCTTCAGTACAACAGGCTATTACCAACACTTTTATCATAGTGAATCATACACAGTGTGACAGCAGGACACATATTGGCAACAAGACCTTTTATACAGAAATTACCTCTTTTGCTTTACCTGGTAAGGTCCACAGTTACTTCATTGAGATTACATTTATGCAAAAATATAAACTTAAACATCTATGCACAGTTCAGACATTTGGGCAGAAGGAAGTTAAGAGATCTTATATGGTAGGTGAATGTACTTATTCTGAAATTAAACTGAAAAGCTAATTTTAGACCATCTTCTATTTTATTAACACAAATGCGGTCTCCATGTTAGAATTAGTAACATAAACCTGACTGAGCTACTGAGATCACCAGGGTTGTTCTAATATATTATTAATCTACAAAATGGACTCTTATGCTAATAACTAGATATCTAAGGATTAAATTTCCTGACATAAAATGCCATGAAACAGTGCACTCCTAGCATTACAATTTCATCATGACACTTCTAATCATATAAATATATGATCCTGCCTTATGGCTTTTTGATCATCTACCTTCAGCAAATCTTGTCTCTGGTTGAAGAAACCTGCTGTTATTGTCAAAGACTATATAAAGGATCTCATGAACATACTCTTTGAAAGTGTAATTATGCATTACTGGTCAGCTAGCAGAGGAATGGGAACACGTGCCAACAAATCTGGAGCACCTCCCTCTCAAGAGCATGAGATTTCTAGGGCTAAGGGGGAACTGGGACTTTGTCTGTTATTGCAGGCCCATTGTGAGGATGATAATAACTGCACTAAATAAATGGATAATGATAAGATGGAAATCATAGTCATTCCTACAACTGTAACATATTGCGAACAATTAGCCAAATACAGAGAGCAAATGGCAGCTCTATAGAAATCCCATTATAACTTAGGTTTTAAATGTGCCCTAGCTATAAAAGTATTTCATGACCTTCTTCTGCCTACATAATAATGTTAAAAGCATTGCCTTACTGTTAGAGTATTGGTGGTACCTATCACAGTGTTGCTAGAAAAATCATTGCCACCTCCTACTCATGGCTATCTAAAACAATGCAAACAATTCAGGGTCCGCAGTTCTGTGCTCCATACCCAAAATCTGCTTTATTTTTATTCTTCTGGGTTTTTATGCCATACTTGGTTAAAACACCTTTGCAGTTTGATTAGAATATTTTTATATTTCTTAGAATATGAAAGTGCTAGCTCATACATGATGTGAATAATGTTGTAGATCTACTGATAATTACTTATCAAGCAATTAGTTAGGAGTATAAGAACCTATTTACCATACAGTTGCCATATAATCTGATTCAGTGGTTGTAGGATAAAGTATTTATTTTTAAAACACAAAGAAACAAGCATAATAGTTAATTTATGTTGAAAAGCAGACTTAAAATATAAAAAAACTGAAGAACAGATCTTTAACATTTCCATGGTTATAAGGGGCTGAGGATGGATGGATGGATAGATCTGCAAAAATGGTATCACTGTACGTCATTTAAGGCTATGTCAGAAAATGCCAATGGTTTTATATATTCTGATACAGGCTTTATTATAGGACTTTACTGATTCTCACTGAGATAGCAGTGATCGATAAATAAATATTAAAATGTACCATATATATATGTGTGTGTGTGTGTGTATGTGTGTGTGTGTGTGTGTGTGTGTGTGTGTGTGTGTGTGTGTGTGTGTGTGTGTGTGTGTGTATAGACACACACACACACACACACACACACACACACACACAAATATATATATATATATATATATATATATATGTGTGTGTGTGTGTGTGCGTGTGTTTGTGTATGTCTGTATGCGTGTGTGTGCATATGTCTATATACAGCCTTGCTTATTCATTTCATGGTGACTGAGTGTATATTGCAGCAAATTTTTATTTTCATTTCCTTTAGCACTTTTCAAACTTTCACAGTTCATAAACACTTGAAATGCTTTTAATTAACATCAGGCATGTTCTTTGCAAATAAACATTTGCTCTTTTATGTAAGGAAATGTACTGAGTTTAAATACTGTAATTTGTTACATTTCCATAATCATATTAATTAGTTTTCTCTTTCCCTTCTTACAAAGCTGGAGTGTAATAACAGAGGAAGCCGTAACATGATAAGATTAAAGCGGCATCCTTCCTCAGTCTGGATATTGTTCCAGACAGTTTCAGTTTCTGGAAAATTTCCTCTTGTGACAAACGTCTTTTCATTTGGCTTAGTGTTTATTCTTGCAAAATTTCAATGTGCAGCAGTTTATAACTGCCCTTGAAGATACCTTCCCATTTATTTATGCTGGCTCAAATGTTGTTTTGATGCCTAGCACAATAATATAATTTCATTTTTTTCATATAAGATTCCCTACCTTATTTAATATTTATTTAAATCTTTGTGTGTTTACTATAAGAGACTTGCCACATATGCTTATTAAATCAGATGACAAAAATACTGATGCTAATGTGACTTTATTACCTAATTTGCCCTTTCCTATTATCATATGTCTCATAACATTTGCATATCATGCTACTATCATTAAAAAATATTTGCATATTATGCAACTATCATTAAAAAAGAATGAAAGAAAAAATAATAAATCACCGCTCAGTGCATATAATTAATTTGTATTAAATAAAACATTAGCAAATGGCATTGTCAGACTGGCATTTTGCAGTTATATTCTTACATCTCTCACCCTCCCCCATTGGTATAACATTCCTTCTTACCTGTATATCATAATCAGAACATGAGCATTGGTAAATCGTTCAATTAATGATAAAACATTCATCAGTTCAAATATTATATATCTGTCCTCAGGAAGATGTGTTTACCTTCATCAAGGACACATTCATAGTCTAATGTAAAAATCTTACTGTACTAAAGAGGTCAGCTTCTCTGAGATTACTTTACTGAGAAGTTTGTGCTGCGCATTACAAAAGGTAGCAAACATGGCCTCGCCTCACCTATGCACCAATGGGTCTATAATTGTCATTTTGTCAGCTCTGCATTTACTTCAGCTACAGATGTAATGTAATATTGAATAATTATACAGTGATTTCCCCATGCAAATTCAGAAGTGTGACACATCTTACTTCCAATGGCAACTGAATAATTGAATGGCCATTCACATGTTCACCCCTAGCTTGATTGGCCAGGCCATCCTGAAAAAAATGGGCTCGGTTTGAATGTAGTTACTGACAGGTTGTAAAGGGTCATATGACTTGATTGTCTTGTCATTCCTATGATTTTGTCATACTGATAACAAGCATGCATTCTTAGCCATTTATTTTAAATATTTATTTGCTTATTTATTTATCCTTTGTTGACTAAGTTAGCCTCCCTAGGTTATTGGACTCTTGTGGGGCAGCCTGAGGTGGCATTTTTACTGACTAGGGGAAATCTGGATATGACACCAGGGAAATCCCACTACTCATTTTGATAATTGCCATAGAACCTTTTACATCCACTTGAGCTACCACTGACTCACACAGATGGTACTGTCATCTAAGGAACTGAATAAATGGGTGACACAGTATACACCTTAACCTTTTAAGTGGATGACATAATATACACCTTAACCTTTTAAGTGGATGGCACAGTATACACTTTACCTTTTAAATGGATGGTGCAGTATACACCTTAACCTTTTAAATGGATGACACAGTAGACACCTTAACCTTTTAAGTGGATGGCACGGTATACACCTTAACCTTTTAAATGGATGACACAGTATATTCCTTATCCTTTTAAGTGGATGACACACTATATACCTTAACCTTTTAAGTCGATGGTACAGTATACACCTTAACCTTTTAAGTGGATGGTACAGTATACACCATAACCTTTTAAATGGACGGCACAGTATACCCCTTAACCTTTTAAATGGATGACACAGTATACACCTTAGCCTATTAAGTGGGTGGCACAGTATACAACTTAACCTTTTAAATGGATGGCACCATATACACCTTAACCTTTTAAATGGATGACACAGTATACACCGTAACCTTATAAGAAATAAGAGTTGGGAAGATTTCTGTCAAATTTTCTGTAAGCTGACCTTGAGTAGCTACAGGCCTGATAAGCAAGCAATAATACCCAACAGTGTGTGTGTTACAGTATAAATAGTGCATGTCCAGGGGTGTTCTATGGTCCGATACCACAGGTAAACAGTGAACAGAATATTATGTCAGATGTTCTTGCTGAGTAAATCTTGGACTGAATTTAAAACTTTTACTACATTGCTGTAAGCAAATTTGAATGATGAGCAGGTACACATAGGATGTGTAGGATTCAGACAACTAAACAACATGACATTTCTGGCTAAGTTAACATGGCTGGCCATGTTATATGACAATTGCTGAATAATGGTGCTCTAAATCACACATTATCCCCTTACACAAATGTGGAAATTCCACAGAGCTGTCCATCTACAAACCGATTGCCATTCTCTCTCCACTATCTAAACTCCTCGAAAAATGTATCCACTCTCAACTGATTCATTATTTTACCTTCAACAACCTTCTAACAACATGCCAGCATGGTTATAAGTCCTATCATAGTATCACAACTGCAGTCCTCAGTTTTACCAGTACCATCAACCAACTCAGAAACAATGGTAAAATAGTCTCTGCAATCTTTTTAAACATGCCCAAAGCCTTTGATGCAGTCTACCTCCCCAAACTATTAAATACATTCTCCAAACTGAATCTCATCCCCTCTGCAATTCAGTGGTTCTGAAGCTATCTACAGGACCAGCAATCTGTAAAATGGCTTAACATCCTATCCCCCCCTTCCTATCACACTAGGAGTACCTCAAGGCTCAATTCTTGGGCCGCTACTCTTCACTATTTTTACAAGCAGCCTCCATAGTGTTACGCCACTGGCTTCAGCCATCCAATATGCAGACAACAAAAGACTTATATTCGCTGCTAATAACCTGCAACACCTCCATGATATAACCCAAAAATCATTCTCAGATACCGAGCTATAGCTCTCTAACCATCAACTTGTACTCAACCCCAATAAAACAAAACTCATGATCTTCCAACCCACAATACCCCCCCCCCCCCGGCACCTTCTACATCACAGCTAGGAGTAATACTAAAATGAATGCCAATTCACCAACAAAACTACTAGGAGTACTAATATATAATAACTTAAAATTTGACCTACATATAGCACAAACAATTAAGAAAGTTCACAAAAAATGGGTACTCTTTTCAGAAATAAAAAGTATCTAACCAACACCTCTAGGGTTGCCATTGCTAGAACCCATCTTCTATTAATTTCTTTTATGCTTCTCCAATTCTCACCAACCTTAAAAAGACAGATTTACTTAAACTTGAAACATACTACAGTAAAATAGCAAAATTTTCAAATGACTGCCCGCATCATACCCACCACTGTCACTCCTTAAAAAACTCTGCTGGTTAGAACTCCCACAACTTCTGTCCTACAACCAATTAACTTTGGCACACAAACTAGTATATCAACCTTAAAAAAAATCTAGCCCTTCTAAATATTCTCCAATCCCATACCACAAAACAAAGTCTTCACTCACAAATAAATCTCTACTATAAGTGTCCAAATCCACTAATATGGCAGGGGACTCCCTATTTTTTCATCATGTAGCAAACAAGGTGGAATTCACTACCTCACAGCATCAGAACCAACACAAATACCAACCAATTCAAAAAGATTCTTAAAAATGATCTTAATGACAACTGGCTTTGTTCCTGTACTACTCCAGGCTAACTAGTTTTGATAGCTTCTGGTCACACTTTTTCTTCTTCCCTGACACCTCATAATCTGTGCTCTCTCTCATGTCTAGATAATCTGTAACCTCATCTTTTTCTATCCAATTTTCCCCCCTACAAACCCTTCCTCAGCTTACTTTGAGAAACTGCAATAAGGAATTATATCAGATGATTGTATAATTCAAATGTCAGCTATAATAGCATAGAATGTAATTTCTGGTGTACTGTAAGTCTTGTATATTTTTGTATAATTTATTGTATAAGTTTTGTATAATTTATTGTGTACGTTTTGTACAATCTGTATATGTGGAGCTTTTCTCCCCGGGTCTCCAATGAAAATGGGTCTTATCCCAGTCGTACTTTCCCGGTAAACAAATGTAAAATAAATAAAATAAAATAAATCTGCAAATGAGCCCGCACCAAAAACATAGAGGAGCGATTCAAAAACATTTAAAAGCCAACCAGCAATGACAAAACCACTTTTGTCCTGTACACAACCAGATGTTTGTGTTTAGACAGAATAAGGTAATATATAAAGTAAGGGTTTTCACAACCATTGTAAACATGCATCTTCAAGAGACTCGTAACAGCTGCCACAGCCAATGGTGAGAGACATCACCACCAGAAGAACTGGGTTTTCCAACCATGCTTAACATTTCATGCTCTTCATGGTAATGATATAGAGGGCCAATACTGTCTAGACAGGTACACCAAACAACAAATAATGGATTTGTGTCAACCTTGTCTGTAACCCCATATGAGTTGCGGCATATCCATCCCAGTAGATACAAAGGTATATCTGGCTTTATATATAGTAGGTATAGGGATCTGTCAGAGACCAAATGGGATACAGTAGTGTTGTCTCAGGCATCTGATTCAATAATTACAACAGGTTATTTGATGCCATTCTTCAGCATGTGATGGAACATATGTGGTTACAATTCATCACAGAGGAGAGAAGAAACATTGTGCAGGACTTTTATGCTGTAGCCTGCATATCTGAGGTATTGAGGGCCATAGACTGTACCCATATTTAATAAAGGCCCCATCTGGTGAACAGGGAAGGAATTGCCTAGACCATGAAGTATATCACTGTATTAACGGTCAGGTGGTCTATTACAAATAGGGTACATTTTTACATTGTGTGTGTGTGTGTGTGTGTGTGTGTCTGTGTGTGTGTGTGTGTGTGTGTGTGTGTGTGTGTGTGTGTGTGTGTGTGTGTGTGTGTTAGGCCACCCAGACAGATTCCATGACTCCTACATATGGCACACTTGTGATCTCTGTCAATGGTCTGTTAGGGATAACTTCCCACAGTTGCATCTGTATGATGCTGGATATGCCCTGGAACTTTGTCTCATGAGACCCATCAGCAACCCTCATAACCAAACTGGCCATGGTTACAACCACGCCCTAGCACAAGCCACAAAACATCACAGAAAATGTGTTGACAATACTGAAGTCACATGTTCACTACCTGAATCCATCCAGCAGTGTCCTGCAGTATGACCCCATTAATTAATTAATACAGAAACAAAGTTTTTATGTATAGACATTACATTAGAGATCTGCTACTTTTTATTTGCCCAGAAAATGTCTTCCAACAATTACATATTTATATATGAATATATTTAAGTGAAAAACTGTTGACTTTTTCCACACTTTAATGTATAAATAAATTCATATTTTACATGTTTTTACGTTCCACATGAATAATAGTCATGCCATTTTTGCTGGTTTCTGAATTTTAATTTTCTGAGACAATGTTGTATAATTTTTGTCATATGTTTGCTTTAGGTCATTATTTATTTATTTTCTTTTCATGTCACTCTTTTAGTTCTTAAGAATATTAAAACAGTCCCTTAACTTCTACAATAAGGATTACTTCTATCCAGCAAGTAGTTTTTGTGTTTTGATATTCTTTATGAAAAAGGATGTCAAAATGAACCTCTCAAATCTTCCTTTTTCTCTTGTCCTGGTCCACTTCAAGAAACACACAACACCGAATGACACTTGATGACCTTTATTAAACTTCCATACACATAATTGTTAACCAATAATTATAAATTTCAATCAAAAACATGCCACAGGTAAAAATAACATCCATGAGAGAAAACTATAAGGCCAGCTTAACCACTCACCCTTGATAAGCAGCGTCCCCCACTTGCTCACTTATCTTAGCACTAAAAAGGCATCATTACCCCGCTCACCTTCAATTTATTGAATTACACCGCCATCCAAATAAGCAGCTCTGTTTTCTTGTTAACTTATCTGACAGAGAAACTGCTCACTTTCCTTTCCAACTTATTGAACTGCACATCCAACACCAGAGGGGGAACAGAAGAGGGCAAGCCTCTCCTCTTCTCCCCCTTCCTAAAACTGAAATAACCACAATCACACTAATAAGAAGTGGGAGGAAGGGAGGGTAGCAAGTTCACACCAAAAATGTGACTCTTACCTCACTTACACTTGACAAAACCCTCTGAGCCCCTCCCTAACCTTACCTCATTTCCTCCTAAACCTCCCTCCATCCCATTTAACCCTATCCTCCCCTTATTCTCTTAATTCCTGCTAATCTATGTATCTAGCCCCATTTGAAGATGTCCCAGGACAAAATGGTCTGTTCCAAACCTCATTTGTCATGGTCCACTTTAATAAACATACAACAACAAATGACATTTGGCGACCTTTATTAAACTTCCATACACATGATTGTTGACCAATAATTATAAATTTCAAACAAAAACATGCCACAGGTAAAAATAACTTCCATGAAAGAAAACCATAAGGGCAGCATAACCACTCACTCTTGATAAGCAGCATCCCCCACTTGCTCACTTATCTTTGCACTAACATGGTAGCGTTACCCCTCTCACCTTCAATTTATTGAATTACACCACCATTCAAATAAGCAGTTCTGCTTGCTTATTAACTTATCCAACAGAGCAACTGTACACTTTCCTTCCCAACTTATTGAACTGCACATCCAACACCAGAGGGGGAACAGAAGAGGGCAAGCCTCCCCTCTTCTCCACCCACCAGCCTGACCAGGCTGTTCCCCCTCTCACCGATCAAATTTCCCACAACTTAAACCCCATGAAAGGCATAAAGCCAAACATCATTTGGTGAACCCAATCTTACCTAACCACACTGTCTCCATGCAATCACCTCTCAATCTCCTTTCCAACAAAACTATTCCGTTACCTAAACAGTTAAAACAAACCATTGATCTCCCTCCAATGCTCAAGTAACCACACTCAAAAGCCTAAAATACTCATACCCTTGTAAGCCAGCTACCATACCAATAAAAATGTATTTATTTTTTATTACTCTCAGAATCCATACTCCAAGTAAACCAGCAATCGCTAAGCCCCCTTGCCACTTTAAACCATGCAAAGGTAATAGCATACCGACAATTTACAGCCCATTTACTGCCTAATGAAATAATAACCACATAAAATCACATTCAAATCCCATTTAAGAGTAATCTTGCTGTCACACCAATACCCATGTAGACATGCTGCTTACACCACAATACAAGGCCTTTACCAGTACGACCCCAAATGTGCCACAAACCATAAAACAAGCCAAGAAAACTAACCAAACACAATGTACACCAACTTGGAATACCCACTAGCACCAAACACACCAGGTCAGTGAGTAGCCCTCACCATTCATAATTGTGGTAAAATAATCCAAATGCAGTTCCCATAAAACTGCAGTAACTCGAAGCTAAATCCTCCTATACACAACACATCACCTAGCTCACCAGCCCAATCCAACTTATTAAATGCAACCCATTAATCCTGACCAAGATAACACCCCTTTTACCAAAACTCTCCTATAACAAGCCCCTGAATCCTGCCACAAACATGCAATCCTTGCCATCATCTGACATGCCTCAAATCACCTAATATCGCCTTCAACATTAACAATAAGTTGGTATGCTACCCTGGTAACGTGCCCACCAGACCCATACCAAGAAAAACCCCAACTATCAATAAGACAGTGTGAAATTCACCCTGATGTTTCCCGCACAAGATAAGATAACAAAAGCAACCTCCCAGGACAGACATTACCTTATGACTGCAGTAAAGAAAAAACACAGCAATTAACAACAAACACCATATACAGCTGTACTGCTGAAAAGCTATGACCTCCTTCCTTAATGCTCCATCAGCTGATGCATTTCTTAGCATCCTCCCTTACCTGTCAAGTGCACATTCCTTCAGACCACCAAAATAATGCCTGCTCAGCACAACGCCATCTGCAGCCTCCATGAGATCTGTAATGAAAAAAAAAAATGTAAATACTCCACACACGCAAACTCAATATTTAAGGGCATTACGCACCATCAAAGCCATAGCTCTTCCATCAACTGTAAGAAATGCTCTCATTATTGAACAGGAAACCCCCATGCAACTTAACGATGTCTTAGGAAAAAAAAATCCCCATAAAGCTTCTTCCTAGCACACACCTTCATGATACGACTGATACCCATGAAAAATAAAAATTCATAGCCTTGAAAGACCTCTTCTCTGAATAAAACTATCACTTTTAACCATCCCATGAGGTTTCTCAACAAAATTGTTACCCAATAATTGGGGCAGGGGAAAGTTAAAACCACAAAGTGTGGCAAAAAAATGCCAATCCCCATATCCAACCCTATCCATCTATCCCAAGGACATTGACACAACACTACTTGTACCTACAATAACAACCATACCTCCTTAACCCATTACCAAACAAACAAGATGAGTGATTAAACTCACCCTAGAGTTCTACCCCCATCCTTCGAAGGACATAACCAGCATGTGGACATAAATATCAATCCTGGATAATCTACAAAACCCTACACCATTAACCTCATAGCTTCCTCTGCTCCTATGATTGTTATAATTCTACCTTACCTGTAAGTCAAAATAGTGCCATAAAATACTTTACCTTTTAAAACCACTTCATTAGGGCACTGACCACTGCTCACCTATCTCTGACCTCCTTGTGAGCCACCCAAACAACTGTGCCATCCATTAAACAGCCTCGATCACACCAACTCCTCTTCCTTCAGGTCACCAACTATGGTTCCCTTAATTCCTCATCTCTGCCATCTGCAAAAGAAAACCGATTAAACACCTTGACTTTACAAAACCAAAAACAACAATGAATCTCAGGCCTGACCGTTTGTGTCTAGTTAGCAAACACCTTCTCACCATGACCCCTCTTAGACCGGCTACCTTATGCCTTGTCAAATACAAGAACCCCAAATGTCACCACAGACACAAATCAGCCATGATTTGCTAAGGAGCCACCCTTTATGAAAGCTAGACCAAAACTGTGACACAGATCTGAGCATTCTGTAAAGTCTGTGCAGGAGAAAAGGTATGATCCACTACCCTGACCACCTTCAAAAGAAATCAGCAGCTGAACTACATGCTGTGTACCAAACTTACCTCACTGTCAACCCAAACACCTGCCTCCCCCTAACAAAATCCACCCCTCCCTGACCATGGAGCAAGGACCCATCTTACCCTCTCCTGTCCCTGTCCTGCCAATACCTGGCTTCAAACCCACTTGCACATGCATGAAAACACAACCTGTTAGCTTCCCCCCAATCTCACAGCAATAAACATGGCCAAAAACCACCCACAAGGGAGGCAGCCTGCAACCATTGCCCTTAAAAACTCAGAACTACAAATATGGCAGATCCCAATGCAGTATACATCATGGCCAGGCATGCCTTCCTCACCAAAATGTCCACCCCACTCTCCCAGGTCTTTCCCAGCCACAATTGTATGATAATGTACACAACCATGAGGCCACAACTTACCTCCCTGTGCCGTACCTAGAGAAATTGCTTATCATTATCCTGTACCTTCAAACTTCAAAAATTTCCCAATAAACTGCCAGGACACAGTCAGGAAAACTAGAGCAGATGCGTAGGGAAAGCCAAGTCCTACCATGTGGAGACAAAGGCTTGAAGCATACCTCTCAATCTCTTAGAAGACTCCGCTCCCCCAATCCGAAAAGCTTGCCATGCCCCCATCACCAATAGTATCTAACTGAACTTCCTAGATGACACTTTCCAATGCCCCACTAAAGACTCCAGGGAAGTCCAGGAAGTAACAGTTACCAAAAAAACTCCCCCAAACCTGACTCCAAACACAAACCACGTCAACAAACATCACTTCCAGGACGTCTCCTCAGTGTTAAATCCGATTCAAACCAACAAGTTTCCTTTCAGCATTCCCACAAAAGTCTGAACTCAAAATCTGTCTTCACTGCCAAACTAACCCATGTTCCAGAACCAGCATGCAGTTCAATGGTACTGCAAAGTTTTACATATAGAATTACTAATTAAGATATTTTGATTAAGCAAGTCATGTGAAAAAGCCACCAGTAAAGCCTGACTACTGGGTACCACAGGTTAGCAGTAGCAAGAATTTACTGAATGGTAGGAAGTCTAAATCAAGAAAAACCATCAATAATGCACACTGACAACAAACCCTCCCAACCGAGCACCGGATCAGCCCGTCAAGTACCATGCATCCAGGACCCAGCAGCCAGTCATATATATGTATATATAGTTTTATCCGTGTCATTCACGTCAGTCACCCTGCTAGACAGGTGCCCAGGAAAGTAAATATTGTGGAAAGAAATAGCCAGGGAATTGTTATGGCTAGGCTTGTACAGGCCCTAGGGCCCAGAGCCTAGTACCAACCTATGAACCTATGAATCAGTCTCCCCTTACCAGACACCTTTTTTTTTATTTGGAATAATCATTTGTGTTCCGAGGCATGTATCTCTCAACCGCTTAGACTAAAAAATCTGGACAAAGCCATGAAAAAAAATGGTACAACTAGGGACAAATTTTAAATATTGCTCTTACAAACTTAGAAAGTTGACAGAATAACGGGTTTTGCATTAGCATGAATTTTCTGAAGAGTATAAAGTCTAAAACTCTAACGTCTGTTATTATCTAACTTCAGTCTTTAATGATTTGACACTAATTTGCCAGAAAACCACAATTTTATGAAAAATGGATCAACACATAAGGCAAAATCTGGACATACTGTGAAAATCTGTACAGTTGAGAGCTAATCACTCTCGCCCTCCCCTAATAGCTACTCTACCCACTGCACATGTGTGGAAGCAGCCATTCCTCACCAGTACCTCAAAGCATGTGAAATTACCACTGAACCAACCACTACAAAAGTAATACCAGGAGCCAGCATCATCTCATTGCTGCAAGCCCTCTCAGCCCACCGGGGTGCACCACACTCATTACAAAAAGTCTGCACAGCATTCCAATGCACCAGACCTGTCTCGCTGCACAGAAAACCAGCATAATCCTGTACAAGAGCTGCGCAAGCTGCACTGCGACTCAGCAAAACCAATGACAAACCAGGAGGAAACCCATCCCAATGCCACCAACACAATCAAGCACCACCACGTCCAACTCAAACTAAACAAAACAGCACCATCAAAATTAAGCAAAAAGGACAATCCTGCCCAACAACACACACCATGAATGCAGTCAGTCTCCTGTTCCCCTCCCCCTTTTTTATTTTTATATATATATATATATATATATATATATATATATATATGTGTGTATATATATATATATATATATATATATATATATATATATATATATTTATGTATCTATATACAAATATATATATGTACCAAAGTACACTACCCACATCTGCACCCATTGAAAAATATCATGCAGATGTAAAAGTCTACCTATGTTGCAGACCTATCACAATGCACCTTACTATATTCTATGCATTCTATTTGATGGTCGGTTTTCTTTCATCATAATTATGTACAACTTTGCTCTTTACTGTACACCTGAAACATGCTCGCATTTAGGTAGTAACATTTTTACAACTGTAAATGGATGTTTGCTTGAATATTCACACTGTGATGTATGCTTTTTTGGGGGGGGGCATTCCTTCTCAATATTCTTACTTAACAAAGCACAACTGCAGGCACATTGGACTATTATGTAAATGTAGCACATAGACATGCTAAGAGTACACGTAGTAACTGCAGACTGCTGATGGTGATATATAATATGTATAATGTCGATATATAATATGTATATGGGTTAGTATTACACTCGGAAATCACAATTGCTGCGACTATTCTGAACGAGGAGTGAAGCTGACCAAAATATGATGCACAGTTCCAGAAATATTAAAAACTACACACACTCCCCTTTGGCTGAGTGTTAGCACCGCGCATATGCAGTAGCAGCTGTTATTCCACCTTACTTAGATTCATAGGTTCATAGATTAGTACTAAGCTAACTGCCCTTGCGAGCCATTTTAAGCCTAGCCAATTATCCCTTGTGAGACTCAAACCCTGTACCCTGTGTTTGTAAGGCAAACATCTTAATCATTAGGCCACCCTCCCACCCTTGAAGCCCATGAAAATCCCCTGGCCATTTCAGCTGAATGAAATATCTCAATTCATACCTGGGCTGAGAAAAGGCCAACCCAAGGGTCCACAAAGTGCCTGACTTGACCACTGAACTGACTGACAGAAGGACTCAACCCCACAATAAAACCCCCACTGACTCCCACACCTCCAAATGACAACCTTCACCAGCAAACAGCAGCAAAACTCCAGCAGACCAACAAGAAATAGCAGCCAACCATGTGCAACAACCCCTGCCTGTCCCCTCAGCTGTATTTTATTTAATTATCCCTTCAGCTTCATTTTATAAAGAAAGAGAACGTTTTTTTTTTTGAGTAAATGCATATCCCCAAACCATTAACTCTAACAACAATCCCATGAAACTGAAAGAGGGTCCCATAATGCTGTAGAGGTACCCCATGCAAGAAGGTACAACCAACCCAGCAAAACCTCCACAATGGCACACATACTACCGCCACCATCACGGTCCCCCTGTTTTGCTCCCCTCCCAGCCACTACCATTCAGCAACATTGCAATAGAGAGAAAAAAATTTACATATATATATATATATATATATATATATATATATATATATATATATATATACATACTTATAGTTATACATACCACCTGGGACTGACCAGCCCACCATCCACCAGCAACCTGAGGCCGACCTGCTCTCCTGTAATCCTACAGGTTGTCACAGACATGACCTCACCTTAGCAAGTTCCCACCAGAAATGTGACTCCTACCTCAGTTACACTTGACAAAATCCTCTAAGCCCCTTCCTACCCTTACCTCATTTCCTCCTAAACCTCCCTCCATCCCATTTAACCCTATCCTCCCCTTATTTTCTTAATTCCTGCTAATCTATGTATATAGCCCTATTTGAAGATGTCCCAGGACAAAATAGTCTGTTCCAAACCTCATTTCTCAAGGTGAATTTCTTGACATCCATTTCTCAATGACATGATACAATTGATTATATTCAGAAGCCCATTAAAATAAGAGGAAAATTAAAGAACAGCTATATCTTAAAGAAAACATTTCTGGATGAAGGATTGCATCTTTCTAACCTTGCACAATGTTTTATACAGTGTAACATACTAAAAAGCTGTTTCCCACTTATGGAGCATTTCTATGTCCTGAGAGTCCTCATTGTTTTTCATGTTCTATGTCATACTCTTTTCAGAAACTTGTCTGTCAGAATTGTATAACATCTTAAGTGAAATATATCTATGCTGTTGGCCCAAAGATGGAAAATACACACCAAACTGTTTGTTGTTTTCAAGTCTTTTCCTCCATGAGGATCATAAACTTACTGAGTCACAGGTGTACTATTATTTATAGATGTTTTCTGTTCCTCACTCAGAGACCATATAACTACTGAGCTCTTGAAAGTTCACAACTGTTTTGTTGTGAAATTGCAAAGGGGAAGAAACTTGATAAAACTGACAGAAGCAAACTCAAGGAAGAGGTACTGATTCTTCAAAAAGTATAATTTAAGCACTATTTGTAGCTGAAGCAGAAGGGACTTATTACTATATGCTTAAGATATGATCAAGAACATAAATCAGGGAGTGCCTCTGGAACAAAGTTTCAGACACTTTTTACAGTGTTTTTAAAGTTAGAAGAAATTCTTAAGTATATGCAAAGATAACAATGTATAAGATAACAGGGGGTAAGAATATTGTCTAATTATCTTTTCCAAGCATAGAGTACATCGTAGGAAAGTGAAAGACTAAGGAAGAAACAAATTCACACATCTCTGGGTGCCCCATTTAGTCAGTTTGCATTAGAATACTACAACAGTTAGAAATAACTAATTGCTATGCTGTAGTGACATTAGCATAGCATAAACTATAACTATAAAACCTGCATTTACATTTTTGATATCTTTCTGTAGTGGTACTTTTAGTAGGAAATGTAAAGTAACAGTAGATTCATAAAGTGGATACATTGGAAGGCTGATCTACTAGTATATGAAAATGCGATAAATATGGAATCTGAGGGACAGGTGAGACAAATTTTGCATACAAGAAGAAATGTGGAATAGGTAGCAATTCAGATCAAAAGCTATATGAAAAAGCAAACAGCCAATTTTGATGGGATATAGCATGTTTATAAATAATACCAATTATACCTACTCCTGAGAAATCATGTGGTACAAGTCTATATCTTTGAGCATATAAATAGAAAAACTGTAACAGTGGTCAGTGCCATGTGTGCTGCAATATAACACACAATCATAACATTTGTTCAGGCCAAGATACAAAACGTTTGTTATGCATCTTTCTTAACTTAGGAATTTGCTTAGCAGGTCTTTTTGATGCTTTCATGTAACATCTACTCATTGAAAATATACTGAGGAGGTTGGCATAATGGTTATGGCGTTTACCTTGCAGACACAAGGGGCAAGGTTTGATTCTCACATCAAGTATTTGTCTAGGCTTAACATATCCCACAAGGGCAGTTAGCCTAGTACTACTCTATGAACCTGTTGCATAATACTATAGTGCCATATAAACTGTTTACTACTTAAATAATAATTCATATTACATTTTCCTGAACATAATAGACTAAATGAATAGAAGTAGATGTACATAATTCTCTGTTAGCATAAAAGCAGGTTAACAAATTGCCAACTCCTCTTTAAACAATATGGCTCATTTATTTACTTTTATTTTATTTAGATTTGCTGACCATGGTAAAACACTGATCCTTAAGGACCTATATTAGGTGGAACCCAAGGGAAAAAATATACAAACATTTCATAATCTCTCGTCCTCATCCTCTATCACCTCACCCCTACCACTCACAATTACCCACACCCTATTTCCACCCCTCAAACACCACTCTTAACTCAAGTACTACACCACAACCCTATCTACAAATCTGTCCCTCCATCCTTCCCCCTACCATTCCCATTCCTAAAATAAAAATATCTCCCCCCACCCCTTTAAAACAAAAAACTAACGTCTACCTATTCAACCTAAAACCCCACTATAAAACTCTACTTCTATCAGGTGGCATTCACCCAAACCCTGGCCCTACAGACACTACCATGAACAGTCTAAACCCACCAACACTTCTAACTCACAAAAACAAGTAACATTCTGTTATATCAATCTCAGGAGTTTCATTAATAAAGTTCAAGAACTCCATGCATGGTTAGCTAACTATACTCCTGACATGGTTACCCTAACAGAAACATGGTTAAAACCACACCACCTGGACAGTGAAATTATCCCTCATGGCTAAAATATCCTTAGACTTGATCGACCAAAATGAAAAGGAGGAGGAGTCCCCATACTCTACTCTGATCATCTCTCCCAAATTAGTCCCAAACTAGCTCTAACCTCCTTCTCAACAGCTGAACTCCTACTGACCGACTTCAAACTTAATAGTTTCAACACCATAACTGTTGTAGCAATCTATATTCCCCCTGGTGATAATATTAACATACTTGAGAACGTCCTATCTCACCTCTCTTAGACCATCCACAATGAAACAATTATACTGGGAGATGTAAATATAGATTGGCTTTCATTACAAACTCCCAACACTACTTCCTGTATTAACCTGCATGGGTTTGAGCAGCTAATCACAACCCCTACCTATATTAATAAATCTCACCTACCTAGATCACTTCTTGACTGGATATTGGTCTCCCACCCCCAAAACTATCATAACCCCCAAACTCTTCCAAATGCCCTCAGTGACCACTGCTCAATAAAAGTTACCAGACACACTCCCCACCTTACCAAACCTTACAAATGTATTACCACCTGCACACATTAACACTTTTGTCCTGACTCCTTCATTTACCAACTCTCTAGAAATAACTGGTCTCACCTCACCACTCTTCCTTTAGATGAAGCTGTCAATGGCCTTCAACACTACCTTCCTAAACATTATTAACTCCCTTGCTCCTCTCCGCACAATTAGAATCAAATCCAGTACTGCTGTTTGGCTTACTAAATCTACCCGAACCCTCATGAAAGACCGAGACAGGATATAGAAAATGTGGACTAAAACTAGGACCCCTTCTCTCCTTCAGAAATTTAAAGAACTCAGAAATTAAATTAAAAAAATCATCCATAATGACAAAACAAACTTCTATGCCAATCCTCCCACTACTCTTAAATCTGACCCAAAAAAATTCTGGAGCTCTATTAATCAGACTCAACATCCAGGAAACTCTTCTCCTCCAAACCCATGTCCCAGCGCAACCCCTGAAGACATAGCCAATAAATTTAACAATCATTTTATAAACTCGATAACCTCCTTAATAAATTCTCTCCCCCCAGCAACAATGCTAGCACCCTCACAAACTCTAATTCCTTTTCTCTTAAAGCAGTATTAACTAACTATATAAAATCTTTACTCTCTAAACTTAAACCCTGCTCCCCATCAGCTGACAACCTACCCTCCTATTTCCTGCAGATTGCCTCTGAACCTCTTGCCTATCCTGTATCTATCTTGATCAACTGATCAACTGATCAATTTCTGAATCCTATGTCCCCACTATATGGAAAAACATATTTACCCATGCACAAAGGTGGTAACTTCTCTGACATATCTAACTTTAGACCAATTGCCATACTCTCTCTTCTCTCCAAAATCCTAGATAAATGCATTCACAAGCAGGTAATGCATTACCTTCACCAGGAATACCTTCTCACACCCACTCAGCATGGTTTCCGTCCCAAGCATAGTACAACTACTGCACTAATATCCTCGCTCATGATAACAATAAATTTGTATCATGCCTATTCCTTGAACTCTCTAAAACCTTTGACACTGTCTCCCACCCTCTCCTCCTTGACAAACTCTGTAACTTACATTTCTCTACCCCTACTATCTCCTGGTTCTCCAGCTATCTCTCTACCTGCCAGCAATCAGTTAAATGGCTCTCTGCACTATCTCCCCCTCTCACTATACAAATGGGTGTCCCCCAGGGCTCCATTCTCGGACAGCTACTCTTTAATATTTTCACCAACTTACTCTACACCTCTTGTCCTCAGTCATCTCTTGTGCAATATGCTGATGACTCTGCAGTTATAACCATTGCTGACAACCCAACTGAACTCCATTCAACTACCCAGGCATCTTTCCATACCATTGAGATATGGCTTAGTGATAAACTAATACTTAATCCAAAGAAAATTAAGCTCCTACTCTTCCTCCCCAAAAACCTCACCACACTCAAAAGTACATTTACCATTTTGTCTAGCAACAACCCCACCATCTCAGCTGAAGCTAGTACTAAATTGTTAAGTGTCACAATAGATGATCAGCTTAAGTTTTATCTACATATTACTAAGTCTATTAAAAAAAACTCATCAGAAACTTGGACATCTCTTCCGCAATAAGAAATACTTAACCAATACAGCCCGAAAAACTCTCTCTCATGCTTTACTACTTCTGACACTCTTATACAGTTGTCACATATTCACAAATCTAAACTCTGCACTTATTTCCAAACTTGAAACTACCTACAACAAGGTCATCAGATTTACAGCAAACCAAACCTACACGTCACACCACTTCTTAGCTCTTCAGCAACTAGACTGCCTAGAATTCCCTCATCTGCTCCAACTATATCAACTACAAATCATTCACTCCATGCTCTGTCTACCATCCTTCTGCCCCAGCCTCTCCTCCATCATATCTAAATATTCCACTGCTAGGACTCTACGCAGCTCAGACCAAGAATTATTACACATCTACAAACCCAAAACCAAAATAGGATGTCTTCTCAATAACTATTACCCAGCTACATCCTGGAATCAACTCACCCTGGAAATAAAGTCCCTTCATTATAGCAAGAGTTTCAAATTAGCCATAAGACAATACCTAAAAAATGGTCTTGGCACTGTAGCCATCCACCATGAAACCACTATCCTTCCACCTATTTCACCACCTCACCCTAAATGCATCTATAACCTTGTACTCCTACATCTTCCACCACCTCCCTTCCTCCCTCTCTAACCAGTCTCACCACCTCACCCTAAATGTATCCCTAACCTTGTACTCCTACCTCTTCTACCACCTCCCTTCTTCCCTCTCTAACCAGTCTCACCACCTCACCCTAAATGTATCTCTAACCTTGTAGTCCTACCTCTTCCACCACCTCCCTTTCTCCCTCTCTAACCAATCTCACCACCTCACCCTAAATGTATCTCTAACCTTGTAGTCCTACCTCTTCCACCACCTCCCTTCCTCCCTCTCTAACCAGTCTCACCACCTCACCCTAAATATATCCCTAACCTTGTAGTCCTACCTCTTCCACCACCTCCCTTTCTCCCTCTCTAACCAATCTCACCACCTCACCCTAAATGTATCCCTAACCTTGTACTCCTACCTCTTCTACCACCTCCCTTCCTCCCTCTCTAACCAGTCTCACCACCTCACCCTAAATGTATCCCTAACCTTGTACTCCTACCTCTTCCACCTCCCTTCCTCCCTCTCTAACCAGTCTTGATTCTTTCAGCTCCAAAATAACTTACTTTATCTAGTCTGTCTAAAAGGTAAACTTTACTCTATTTCCCTGATATCTTCAACTAGCTATTTGAATATTCCTTTTTTTTTAAACTCCAAAACTACTAGGTACTACCCAGTTAAAGGGATATATAACTGGTTTGAAAATCCTTTCCTGACTATTAATTTATTTTGTACAAAGCCGTTAAAATGGTATTGTAACAAGTCTCATATTCATCTGCTGAATGTTAATACTTTGTTTTTAAAATTGTATTCCCTGAGGAGCTTTTCTCTCCGGGTCTCTGTTGAAAAGAGCCTAAAGCTGATTGCTAATACTTTGTTTCTAAAATTTAAAATTGTTTTTTTTTTCCCTGAGGTGCTTTTCTTCCCTGGTCTCTGCTGAAAATGAGCCAAAAGCTCAGTCAGACTAACCCGGTTAACAAATGTAAAATAAATAAATTAAATAAATAAATTGTACATGCAAAAGATGAATATTTGCAGACTATAATTATTGAACAACTGTTTAAAGCTATACAGAAGGGGTCTTAGATTAACAAGAACTAGAAAGACAGGTGGGGAGTAATAGCAAGTAATAATACTAAGAGCAAGCTAATGAAATAATACTCTAAAATGAATATTTACATGCTTAACACAATGAACCATTTAAAGACATATAGAAAGCCCACTTAACAGGAAAGGTTTCAGAAATTAAGCAGAAAAAGAAAGACATTTGGGAAGGAAGTGGTTTGTGAAAGGAGAGCAGTAAATTATAGTGATACTATTTTGGAGGAAGGAAAGGAGTTTAAAATAAGCATTATTCTGCTTATTAGCAACTGTATATGGTGATAATCATATGTGTGGTTTAATACTGTTGTAGGTGAGTCTGGCGTTTGTCTTTCCAAAGCCAAAGTGACTGTAGTGCTTTTAAAATATTAACATTAATCAAATTTTTGTAGGTGAGTCTTCATGTTTTTTATCCCCGAGATTGATTTGAACATTTATGTCCCTGATTGATGGTGGAATGGATCCCTACACTTTTTTTTATAGAACAAAGAAGTTGCCGCTGTTAGACTGAAAGGGGTATGCCATGAGGGGTAATTCTCTGTAAGATAAAAAAGATGCACAAAAATTAGTAAATCATGATAACATAAAACTGTAAATTATTATCACAAGACCCAAATGTAGTGAAAGTTTTAAAATATGAGGAGAATAAGTCTAAGATGACTTCCCTGCTTAGTTTAGCAGAAGAATATCGGCATCAAGTGAGAATGGAAATCAAACCAGAAGTAGATAAAAATCAGGCAGCAAATGAATGTGCCACAAAAAAACAAACAAATAATATAATGTGAAGGATCAGATAAGGCAAGAACTGTGGAAAATACACAAATATAGTTGCAAGTATAGAAAACACTTGGAACAACCTCATGTTAATCAGGACTGAATTCAGGAATGGTTAAGGAGAGATAGAGACAAATTTAAACCAAAAGATAAAAAGTTAATATTGGTGGCTCAGGATAGTGGACTAAGTACACATTGGTTTCCGAAGTCCATTGAACATGTAGGAGAAACAACCCAATGTACGTTTTATAGAACTGAATGGAAACAGCCATACATCTTGTTGTTGGTTGTGATATACTAATGGTAGAAGGACTGTATACTGAAAGGCATAATTATGTGGCAAGACTTGCATTGGAGACTGTGAAAACATTATAATATTGATGTAGCTGAAACACACTGGAAACATGAACCACAAACCATCATAGAAAATGATGAAGTTTATTTCACATTGGATCATCTGTTACCAACAGTTTAACAAATAGATGCAAGAAAATCAGATGTAGTCATCCATAAAAAAGACAAAAGTAGCATTTATCATTCAAAATGCTACATCCAGTGACTACAGTCTCTTACATACTGAAGGACTCAAAGTCATAAAATACCGGGATTTTTAGGCAGAAATGATGGCAATGTGGAAGAAGGATACCCAGACAGTTCCAGTAGCAGTAGGAGCAACGGGTCATATAAAAAAGAATCTGCAATCATATTTAGATATGTTAGGAATACATATAACTCCATACGAATTGCAGAAGGAGTCTTTACTGGGCACATTGTGGGTGCTGCTAAGAGTACTTCTGGCTGATATCAAACATAGAAACAATACTAATTTCATGAACTTTAATTGTACTTTGACTTAGGAATGCTGTCCATTTCCGTCATGGTATTAGAAAGGAGAAATTTAAAAAGTGTGAAAACCTTCAGAGGACAGGTTATCACACTTTGTTATATATTTCAGAGTTCTAGGGTGACATTTTTTATATAGCTTCTGATGTGAAGTATAGCTTTATGAGTCTGTCTCCATTTATGTCAATCTGTTTACTTCTGTTGCTTATGAGTCATTCTAGATTTTGAGTAAATCTTTGAGTAATTTTCCGCATTGTTTTTTTTTTTTTAATATTACCAAGGGTTATCATATCAGTTTACTAGGTTAGCACTGCTACCATCACCTGCTGCAGCTCTGTTTACTGCAGTTATTTGTATCATGGTACTGTCAGAGTTTCATAATTATGAAATACAAATGTAAAGAATATGGAGTATGATAACCTACCATTTTAATTATTAATCCTAAACATCAGTTTTTATCATAATATGGTATGTTTTAACTTTTTTCTTGACAGAGAAGTTGAAAGATATGCTACTTCAGTTGAAAGATACTTTTAATGTTATTAACTTTTGATTGCATTTTGATTCTTGTGGATAAATTATGTAGATATTAGGAAGAAGTGGCCAAGGTATTAATTTTAGTTTTTCTAAAGCTAAACTAATTGTATGTGTTAGATTTCTGTTATATGTATTGTTTAATACTTCTACTTTCTTTGTCATCCCCAGATGATTTTGATTTTTTTCAGCTTTTACTGACAAATGTTTGGATTGTAGATCTAATAATTCAGAATCCGATTCTCTGATTTTTTTTACACCAAGTTAGGGTTTTACCATATATGTAAGCTTTTAATGAGTCCCATATCATTATTTTATTTATCTCTGTGGTGTAATTAATATCTGAGAAGAACTGTAATTCAGATAATAACCAGGATTTGAACTCTTTAATTTTAGTTATATATGCTGGGATTCTGGAGTTAAAGAGTAATGGTTTGTACCCATTTTGAAGTTTTAGTATCAATGAATTGTGGTCTGAAAAGGGGCAGGGAGTGAAATTAATGATTTTAGAGTGTAAGTCATGGCCAGCAAATATTTTATCTATTCTAGTTTGGATACCAAATCTGTGATCTTGATGGGAAAACAACAAAGATTTATCTTCTTTAAATTTGAAAGTATCTACAGGATGAAATGATTCTACCCACTGGTTTAAAGCTTTTGATACAGCAGATGCACACAGCAGTCTTTTATTTGTAGTTTCAGAAATATCAAATATACAGTTAAAATCCCCTCCTAATATTAAGTTGCCTTTATAAATATTGGAAATGAAATCCAAGTGCATTTTAACAGGTCCTGTTCCAATGCCTGGGAACCAGTATAGATTGGCTAGGGTCCATATTCTGTTATGATATTTAACTATTACTAATGCCATAAGGCCTTATTTATCTTCATACTTATAAATGATTTCTGGATTAATCACATTTGTTTTCCATAAAATTGTTACCCCTTATCTTATAAGTGGATTGCACCAATATCATATATTCCTTACGATTCCATTTGTAATTGTCATTTGTTTTGAAATGAGTTTCTTGAAGGAAGACAATTTGTGCTTTGTTCAGTTTTAAATATTTTGGTAGATTTGATCTCTTGCTACGATTGTTTAAGCCATTGGTATTTAAAGATAATAAACATAAATCCATCTTAGGTTATTTAGACTATGTATTTTTTTGTTTTATTGTAACCATTAAATATTTTCCTCTGATAACTATAATGTATATGTTTGAGCTTTTAAAGGAAATTATCAGTTTTATACTTTGAGTGTTTACCAATAAAGTAATGTTTTGGTCAGGCATACTAAAAAATGTTTTTGTGAAATAACAAATTTAAATTAATAAATGTTAACACAACTAAGATCCACACTAATCATGGAATGAAAATCATTCCTAATCTGATGGATAAACTTAAGTCCATCAGATTATCACTCATACCTTGACAATCCAGAACATCTGAGCTCCATAAATTGAATTATCATATGGAGAATATTTGTAATAGGAATAAGCAATATTTATATTATTCTGAACAGATATAGTACTATTGTAGATTAGACAGAATTCTAATACAATATAAATGTCTACTTATTGTATAAGCAGTTAATATTTACATGAAAGGTAGATGACAAGCAATTCAATCATAGTAAAGTAAGATGCAGCATATATAAAAGCTCAATAAAAGATTATAGCACACAATAATTTAACATATTCATCCTTATTGATGAAGTCTTTCAAAACTTATTATTTAATATAAATAGATGCTAATCATATTTATACCTAATGTTTATAATACAATGTATTTACTGAATATATCAGAAGTTATATTTCATTGTTTGCCAGCATTTAAGTAATCACTTTGTTTGTTGCTAACTTACTTAAGGCATCAAGTTTGTTTTATGTGAACATTGATGAAAGTTAGTGCAGTTTATCAGTGCATCCCTCTTCCCTCCATTTCCTACATATAAGGATTTTCATATCTATCATTTATTATAAAATGAGCGAAATTATAGGTTAAAAAAACAAATTCACTTTTTGTGCTTAATGATTACAGGTTCCCTTTCCATATTCATAAATTGCCATTTTATGGCATATACTGAAAGTTTTTAGATTTAAATGGCAACATTTTATTTTGTATAATCAGCAAAGGTTAAACTGAGTGATTATTGTCAATTTAATACTATTTGTCCAGAATGTGATTTTCACATTCTGTGACATTCCTAGTTCAGGATTTTATTGTTTCCCTTGAGAAATTTTGTCAGTTTGATGTCATGTATAAAACATTAGTTACCTTGCTAACAGCTTAAGTATTATGTATGGTCAAGATGGGTTACAAAATCACAATTCAAGTTAAAGCAATTATATGACTTGTCATGCACATTTACTTATATGAGAAAATCATCATGCTTCCCCTTGATGTTCAGTATAGTGTATGTAATTTATGACAAGTTAAAACAGTAGTGTTATTATACACAAGCCCATGTTATTAAATGGAGTGTCTATTGTCAACTTAATACTATTTCTTCAGAATATGATTGTTACATTCTATAATATTTCAAGTTCAGGCTTCTTTTGTTACTCTTGAACAGCTATGTCAGTTTGATGTCATGTATAAACATTAGTTACCTTGGTAACCCCTTAAGTATTATATATGGTCAAGATGGGTTACAAAAACTACAATTCAAGTTAAAGCAATTACATGACTTGTTATGCATATTTACTTATATAAAAAAATCATCATGCTTCCCCTTGATGTTCAGTGTAGTGTATGTCATTTATAACAAGTTAAAACAGTAGTCTTATTATACGCTAGCCCACGTTATTAAATCCTGTCTTTAATGTCTAAATTCAGCAGACTGTCATCTTATGTGACGATTATATATTTTATGTCTAGATTTTCTAAAATCATACATAACATAACTATTGTTTTTTTTTTTTGTTGTTGTTGTTGCTTAGTTATTTGAGAGGCCCCATACTTATTCTTAGCTCCTTCCAAGCATGTTTATACAGTCCATAGACTTTAAATTATGAGACCCTTCTAGTTTCTTATTTGTTATAAGTATATTTCCATCCTTACATACACACATATCACCACTTCAAGCACTGGCAACAATGCCCATCTAGTTTTGCCAGAATATCAATCGCAACTTCAGTGTGGTGTGCTTCCAGGCTGTTCTTAAAATATCCACACCAGTATTTGTCCTGTTCCATTTTACCACCTGTTCCATGCAGTGGCTACTCTGCCAGTTAACCACTCAATACAACTTCCATTCCCACAGATATTTCCACACAGGAAATCTGATGACTCTCTAGCACTTCCTGGCACCCCCAAATACTCCTAGAATCAGCTATCCCCAAATGCTCAACACATCCAAGCAAGCTCACCTCCCAGACCACTGCAAAGGGTGCTACACAAGACCAAGAGCTCTTAGTCTTTCACAATAACTCAGACTTCCACTATTATGTAAGACCTTAATGTGTTTGGACCAAAATACATTTTAAATATAAAATTGCACTTTTTTATCAAAAATCAACTTAATAAGTTAAATGAAGTATTGGGAGACAATCAATATGTGTACATGTGGTTTATAGCAGCACCTTTATTATATATATTTTTTTTAAACCAAAAACTTCATTGCCGAGAATCATTTCGGAGTCTCCTCAGAGCCATTAAGCATTATCGTCACTCTGTCTCTGTTACCATAGCAACCTGGGATCGTCTACTTCTGTTAGTGTATCTGTGTACTGCATACCACAGGCTTGTGATGCACCTGATGCAAAGCTTCACTTCAACTTCAAGCCTAAATTCCTTCCCTTTCAGTGAGGCAGCAGCCAGGAAAAGAATGGAGAGCAATCAGATAAAAAAAAAAACTCCCAACAAGCAGCCACAACAAGACATAACACATTCTTCCAGCCTTCCCACCTCTCACTCAGCAGATGTATACGCAAACTATTTTCTGCAAAAGCTCCCAAATCACAGTTTTATCCACCCCCTTCCCCTGGATCCAGGTGAAAACACCAAGTGTCTCTTCCTAATACAAAAGCATCAGTAAACCTGGATCACAAGTCACAACCCACAGCTTCCTGGAGACAAAAACGGCAACATGCAATAGCTACCTGACACAGCTGCATCCACACACACCATGTCAGGATTGATCAAACAGCACTCGTAGCTGTGATACCTGCCATAATTTATATTAACTATATTTAGACAGAATAATGATGACATTTGTACTAAGAGCTTGCTACTATTATTTAACCAGGCTATACATGACATTTCTAAATCATACTTTAATTGAAGAAGGCATTAGTCTCTATGACAGCATTTTTTTTCCAAAACACTCGACTGTTACTCTTATTATATATGATGTTAATTTGTTACATTTGAGTCTGAACTCTGATGAATGGTTCCTTATTGAATTAGTTAATTAGTTACTTAAATTATTATAAGTAAAAACAATAAAAAATGGACAAGATAGTATTCACTGAGTTCAAGTAGGGGCCTAGAAACTTCTATGTTTGTATTATATGTTGCTTTGTTTGGCTTATATATAATGTAAATAGTAACCCATCTTGACCTACCTTTGTTTGTGAAGAATTATTGGACTCTTTGAACATTCTGAATAAATCATTACTGTTTCTCAGTTGTTTAAGAAACCCTCCTTTAAAAAAAATAAAAACAGATGACAAGTGATATACCATATCAGTTGATACTTTGAGAGATGTAGTTGTAAGAGTTATTTTTTTGGACAGCTATCTTGGAATCAGATTTTTGTTTCTTCTTTCTAGCATCAGTCCAAGGATTTGTTTCTTTTATTCTTTTAAGAGTAGTGGCCATCCATTCCATTTCTTCTGGGATAGACACTATGTTGTAGTTTTTGATGAATGTAGTAGCTTCTTCTAAGTCATTATAAGTTCTCATCTCATTGGCAAAAAGTATTTTTATCTTGGCTGGAAAGGCCAGCTGTGCCTTAATGTTGTTTTGTTTCAACAGTTTTATTATTGGCCAGACTTTTTCCTTTGTTCTAGTATTCTGGAAGAATAATCACTGTCAAACATTATCAAGCTTTGATTGTATTTTAAGGGTGATTTTCAGCAAGCAGATTTTAATATTAGTTCCTTGTCAAGAAATGAAATCAATTTTATAACTATGGATCTAGGTGGAGTATTTGTTGAGTTAGAAGCAGGTTTTCTCAGTGCTCTATGTGCCTTTCAATACCAAATGAAAGCTCCTCTTTCAAGTCTAAAAATTCAGGAATCCCGGTTGTTAAGAATGAAATAATGTCTTCTCCTTCAGTATTTACAGGCAGACCAAATATCCTTATGTTGTTTCTCCTTTCCCTGTTTTCTAAGTCATCTATTTTGTTAAGCAGCCATGTATTCTGTTTAAACAGAAATTCTTTTTGGAATTCTTTCTCTTTGAGTCTCCTTTCAATGTCATTTAGAGAAGTCTCTATATTTGTTATTTTTTATGGTGTTGCTGTAATAGTTCCTTAAGAGTATCAGTCTGTTTTTGAGAATTTAATTTGAGGTTCTCTAAGTCATTTTTAAAGCCACCAATCTTCAAAGATAGTTCCTGAAAGGTAGATGTCATCAATTGCAGTTCTTTTTTTTCAAAGCAGCATCTGGATGAGAATTCCTTGAGTTGTTCATATTCAGTGACTCAATATATCTCCAAGTTACTTGACAGGAAACTTTTTGTACATCTCCACCAAAATTGATATTTATGTAGTTTAGTAGTTTATCTATAGATTTCTGACATTTTAAACTTGAAAATAATAAAATGTTCCTATTATACTAGTTTATGGAGCTCTCAAAAATCATTGCTCTCAGTTGGCCATCTAAGCTCCGCCCCAAGTCTTTATACTTTGATGTTTTCTGGGAGTCAAATTGTAGCCATGACCTAATCTGTTATGTAGACACCTTAATGGGTTAAGGGCAAGACACAAGAGTAGTGGTGACAGAGAATCAACTTAGAATATCCCACTTTGAATTGTTATCCCTGGAATAATAATTTGCCCTTTATCATTGCTTAAATGCAAAGTGGTTTGCCAATGTTTCATGGTTGCTGTAATGTAATTGATCAATGTAAGGTGTATTTTATACATTTTTAGTACTCTTTTATCTATGAACGTGGGATACTGTCGAATGCTTTTTATCTATCCATGCCATACTTAGATTCTTCCTCTTTTAACAGTTCTCCATTATGACTTTAACAGCAAATGATCCATTGTTCTATATGACTTTTTATTACCATTTTGTTCTATTGCCATGATTGAGTTTTTCCTAAATGAGTATAAATTCTGTTGACATCAGTTCCAGTGTATAGTTTGTATATGGTCGGAAGGCAAGTTATTCGTCTACAGTTTTTAGGGTAGCTTGCAGGTTCACTCTTAAGTAAGAGTATTGTTTTTCATGTTGTTAACCAGGCTGGTGTCTGTTCAGGGTGTGCATATAAATCGTTCTTATTCATGGCTAGATCTTCATGCAAAATATTAATACTTTTAGCCAAACGTTAGGAACTGTATCTAGGCCTAGAGTTTTTCAGTTAGTAGCTCTCTGGCCATTACTTAATCCCATTTCATATCCTGTACATTTGAACTTCTTAGTCTTTCTTTTACTTCTTTTATCCATTTAGCATCTTGTTATATTCCAAAGGATCTTCATAGATATTTCTCCAAAATGTATCTTTTTCTTCTTTTATTGGTGATGTTTCAGTTCATTTTGCTTTATTTCCCAGTTCTCTATAAAACTTTTTGGGTCATCAATAAATTGCTTATTTTCTACTTTTAAGCCATGGTCAGGCAGCGGTTAGCATTGTCGCCTCACAGCAAGAGGTTCTCCTGTTCGATTCTTGGCTGGAACACCTTCTGTGTGGAGTCTGCATGTCCTCCCCGCAATCGAGTGATGTTAAAGACATGTAGGTAGGTGCGAGCATGAATGGGCATGCCTTTGTTGAAGGTTGGGCATTGGGCTTGTAACTCGGCACCATAAAAATCCACTGCCAATCATGAACAAACTGGAGTTCTGCTATGACGACCCCTAACCAGGAAAAGTCGAAAGTAATTTATATTAATTTGCACATCTTCTAAGTTTTTCTGCCTGCGGTAATATTTTTTAGTTTATTATTTGTGATAGTGCACGATAGATCCTGATCTGTTCTGATACTGCACATTGCTTTTATCTTGTCTAGCTTTATGAGTATTTTTGTCGATCTGCTTCCCCTTCTTTACTCTTCTAACAGTGACACTTCTTGTCTTAATTGCTTTATAGTTTTCTCTATTTGATACTTCCATGATGGCATTCAATTTCTCCCCTTCCTTTCCCTTACTACCCAGTGTTTTTGTGGTAAGACTTTATTTGTTATTAATTTATCTGCACAGTAGTGTACCCTGTTTACTTCTGTTAGATTGGATAAATCTGTATGGACAGTCCTAATTACTGTGTTCATTTGTTTCATCAAACTTCTAACTTTTTGGGTTTTATTGACTTTCTGTAGTCTGTTTCTTTTATTTATCTTACTATGTCTATCCATCTCTATTAAATCAAGAAACTCTTCTACTAGATCATTTTCTTCTAAACTGAGGGCACATTCTTTGTCGTCCTTTCCTGTGGACATTCTATAGAAAGCTCCAAAGCATCTTCCTGTGTCACGGTTCTCTTCAGTTTCATCCTGTGTCATCCATTGCTCTTTCCTATGGGGACACACTAGCCTATCACTCCCCAACACCGACTGCGTCAGAGTTGCCACAGGTTCCTCTTCCTCCCCTTGCTGTGCAACTCCGACTGAATGTTTTACTGGTTTCCTATAGAAGGCTCCAAAGTATCTTCATATGGGACCTGATCAGATGTTTCTCGAGCCACTTGTTTCTCTTTAATTTGGGGATCCATTGCTCTATCCTGCTGTGGTTATTCTGAGTTAGATTTTCTACACTAAATCTTTCACTTTGCAGGTACTCCATAACTTCAGTTTCTATTTCTTTAACTTCTCCATTACTTATCCTCTTTTCCACTATTATTTTGTTTTCTTATTTTTTGTATTATAACATTTTCCATGTCTGGATGCCTTTCCCTGTATTTCTCTTCAAATATCTTTGCTGCTGCTCTTTTTGTATTGATTAGTTTTGCTTTCTCCTCTGCATAAATATTACACCATATTAAATCTCTATTTTTCTTTCTCATGTCCATATTTCTTCTTCAGATGTCTCCTGATCCTCTTGTTTCTCCTTATTTTGGTGACTCATTCCATCATGCTGTGATGTAACCCCTATTAGACTTTCTACACTAAATCCTTCACTTTGCAAGTATTCCATAACTCCAACTTCTGTTTTTGTAACTTCTACTTTACTAATCTTCTGTTCTATGTTCTCTCTTTTTTTATCTTATTTTTTATTGTAAAATTTGCCATATCTAGATGCCTTTGCCTGTATTTCTCTTAGAATTATACCTTTGGGCTGCCTTTTTGTGGTGGTTAATTTGGCTTTCTCTTTGCATAAATATTGCACCATATCAAATCTCTGTTTCTTTCCCATTTCCATATTTCTTTTTTATACCTTTCAAAAATCTCTAGATTTTGTTCATTCTATCTTCACACTCAGATGCTTCTTTTTTCCAAACAAATCGAGGTTTCTTGGTATATATAATGTTTTTCATAAATCTGTTGTATTATTGAACACACATTTTTATTTGGCAGTTTTTCTTTTGGGAGTATTTTTCTTTCCTCTAATTTCTTCCTTAATCTTTTTGTATATCTTCTGTCTGAAAATTCTGGGCTTCTTGCATAATAGTAACAGTACATAATTTCTTTCTTATCCTCAGTAGTCCACTATATTGTCTTTATGGCATTTTTTGGCCTACCAGTTTTGTCATTTTTGTGGACTACTACTTTCTTCTACAATGGAGGGGGGGCATCCTTTTCCTGGGCCTGACCTAGCCCCATTGTAGGAATGCTTCTGTGTGTTGAGGATTCTACACTGTCATTTTTTCCAGTCCTGTCACCAGTGCACCTACCAGGTTTGGGCACTTGTTTATCAAGGGTCTTGTGTACCTAGCTATCTTTTTTTATTTTTTTAACCTACCTCTGTCCATGATATATGCTATATAAAACAACGTCTATATATCGTTGTCATCTTGGTGAGGTTTTGTGAAAAAAGGGTCCACCTTGTGAATGTACTCACCAAGACTTGATGATGAATTAAATTCCAGCAATACTACTCTCCTTTGCTTGTAGACTTATCTCTCCATTCGGACCCCTATCATCTCTCCATTCAGACCTCTGTGTTATGCCTGAGCAATTCAGAGATCACTGTACTGTTACTGTATACAAACACTATACTGTAGTGCAGAGAGCAGACTCATTGGTGAAACCACATGCAAATATGGCAGTCTAGGGGTGTGTCTAATGCAAATTAGCCACATGTTCTCTCCTGGAATATCATTATCATCTGTACAGAAAGAATGGCTCAGGGGATAGCTCATAAGTACAATTTGTGGAAGGAAATGGAAAACGTATATGCCATCTTTTGATGGTGTAAACCACTGAATGGAAGGCAGCAACACTCTTAGTGTCACTATAAGTAAGTATTGCATAATTGTGTTTGTGTCTGTGAGGCATCTTTACTGCTATGTGTGTGTGTATGTTTTGTGTATGCATTGTTGTCACTATCTGGGGGCATGTAGATTTTGAAAAGTGCATGTGTAACTGTATTGCAATGGCTTACTGAGGGACACTAGAGCATTCAGATATTAAAGTGCAGTGTTCTATTAAAAAAATAATCAGCTGCAAGTTATTTATTTATTTATTTACTTATTTATTAGTTTTTCATATCAATGTATCTGAAATTATTATTGCTATGATATCAGGCAGAATACTATTTCCCAATTAAGGTTGGTGGTGATAATCTTCCTGATCTGATTCCAGTGGCCCTAGTGTGTCATCATATCATTGTTCTATAGAAACCATTTCTGCTATGAAAGAATATTTTCCTTACAAAGTTTGGTTTCTTGACTCATCAATTGCATTGTGTTTTCCTTCCACTGTAATACTAACCCTTTCTGCAGTAATGATTCATACTACATTTCAAGTGAAAAACAATGCCCCTGAACACTGAAAGGGTATGATGCAAACCAAATTAAATATTTCTCGAATCAACATCATCATCTTTCAGCTGTTCCCATTAGGGGTCATCTGTTTACATTTCTTCCTGTCCTCTGCATCTTGCTCTGTCACACCAACCACCTGCATGTCCTCTCTCACCACATCCATAAACCTTATCTTAGGCCTTCCTCTTTTCCTGTTACCTGGTAGCTTCATCCTTAGCATCTTTTTCACAATATACTCAGCATCCCTCATCAGTACATGTCCAAACTAACATAATCTTGCCTCTTTGGCTTTGTCTCCAAACCTTCTAACCTGGGCTGACCCTCTAATATACTTATTCCTAATCCTGTCTACCCTCGTCACACCCAGTGCAAATCTTATCATCTTTAACTCTGCCACATCTAGCTATAACGCCTGCCTTTCTGTCAATGCCTCTGTCTCCAACCCATATAACATTGCTGGTCTCACTGCCCTCTTGTAGACCTTCCCTTTCACTCTTACTGGTACTCGTCTGTCAGAAATCACTCCTGACACTCTTCTCCACCCACTCCATCCTGCCTGTACTCTCGTCTTCACCTCTCTTCCACACTCACCATTACTCTGAACAACTGATCCCAAGTATTTAAACTCATCCATCTTTGCCATCTATACTCCTTGCATCCACACCATTCCTCTATCCCCCCTCTCATTCACACACATATATTCTGTCTTAGTCCTGATGACCTTCATTCCTCTTCTCTCTAGAGCATATCTCAATCTCTCCAGGGTCTCCTCCACCTTTTCCCTATTCTCACTACAGATCACAACGTCATCTGCAAACATCTCAGTCCACGAGGACTCCTGTCTGATCTCGTCTGTCAACCTGTCCATCACCATTGCAAATAAGAAAGGGCTCAGAGCTAATCCTTGATGTAATCCCACCTCCACCTTAAATGCATCTGTCACTCCCACCGCAGACCTCATTGCGGTCACACTACCCTCGTACATATCCTGTAAAGTGTCAAAAATGAGCCAGCGTCCCCTTAAAGGGAAACTTTATCTTTAACTTTATCTTCTTAATGCCTTTAATTTTAACAGACTGGAAATGGAAATACATTCATCAATACCTGCCCGGATATCAGCCTGAAGTACCAGCTGCCAAAATACTTCCCATCTTTCTAGAAATAAGTGCCACGGGCCTCCTCTAGCCCCTTGGTGGATCTGCTCAACAAATACAAAATGATAATGAGTGATGTCTTACATAAATTCTTGGCCCTACTTCCTTGGATTTATCTGATGAGGTTTTCTGGTGAAACAAAAGGAAAGCACTTATATTCTTTTAAATATGTTTTAGTGAAGAGTTTTTTTTTTTTAATGGTCCTATCCATTACACAGCATTTTCTGGAGACTTGCATCTTGTTGTTCTGAACAGACCAGGGTTTGTAACCTGTTGAACTTTTGTGTCTTTTACTTTGGATTGTAGTTTTGCTGCTTTTCCATGTTTAAGACATACTTCATTTGAAATATAATGAATAAAATAAGCATGAGAATTGAAGCTCTTCAGAATTTGCGGCCCTCAGTGAGTTTTAACTTTGTTTATCAAAAGTAGTCTAATACCTCCATGATGTCTAGAGTCTCATACAATATATTGTACATGCCCATTGAGTTGCTGTCATATGGTACAATGAAAGGAAGTCAATAAAGAAGGGAAGCTAGCTTTGGTGGGAGCATATATATGTTGTGAAAGACAGACAATCTGTAAAAAAGAAGCAGAAGAAGAAAAAAAACAAAATATATATATATATATATATATATATATATATATCTATATATATATATACATATATATATATATATATATATCTATATATATATATATATATATATATATATATATATATATATATATATATAATATCCGATGCATAAACAAGGAGATGCAGCTACCAAATTAACTTATGAATGGTCTTGTGTTGATGCCCTGCACCTTACATTGGGGACTGAGAATCACTGGATTCACAGTAGAATTCATTCTCAATGAAGAAATGTAAATTGAGAAAATGACATGAGCTATTAATTCCATTTTTAATCATTTATAGCAGCATCCCTCCAACACACCATCCTACAGCTCTTTAGTTAATGCATTATGTCCATCAGCTGGTCTGCTAGCCACCTCCTTAACCCCATGGACAAACTCCACACAGCTGAAGCCAATGCAGAACTTGAGTGTATCCAGGGTGTCTAGCTCTTTACATCCACTTGAAGGCTGGACATTTTTTGCCCTACCACTGTTATTTTTTCCCTCTGTTTAGTCACCTGTGGTATGTCTGAGGAGTGAGTGTGCAATGGGGACATGTGGTATGTCATCTCACCTCCACATCAGCTCAGCTTAATCCTCAGTCATTTCCCCCTTGGCACATGCCTCCTAGCATGGCATCCCCAGTCTCCATCAAGGATCATTGCAGGAAATACCACAAAGCACCCGCCCCCTCACACACACACACATACAAACACACACACACACACACACACACACACACACACACACACACACACACACACACACACACACACACACACACACATACACACATGCGCACACCAGATGTGATAATGTTCATCCCTCCCTGCTACACTGCCAGACACCTGAGCTACTAATCAAACCCAGGTCTCTGAGGCATTAGTCAGGGCTTTATCCCTCTATCCCAGTGGATCAGTATACAAATAATTTCTTTAAGCCATGTAGTTTGCTCTTGACATATATCTGAATAAGAAAAAACTTAGCTATAACCATGTGCATGCTGTTTATTCAGACTGACTAATAGAAGTTGACCTTTGGTCTTTCTTAATATGACTAATAGTCTGAGAGGAAAAATTCAAAGCAAAGTCAAATATTCTGAGGTTTCCAGGGTTGTATGAAATGTGATTCTTCTAATTTAACATTGTTAAAGGAAACTTTATGGTAGCAAGGAAAGGTTCTACTGCTAAAATGTTGTTGTTGATAATCTTATGGCCTCAGAATGCCTGAACTACTTGCATTAAATAATAAGGAGATTTAGTAATTCTGCCTCATTACATTATTGTGCATAAAAAGAGAACAAGCATAAGATTAACACCTTCAATAATAGGATTCTGACAAAATTATTTGCTGAAAGATGTGACTGGCTACCTTTTTACTCAATGCATCTATAATGTGCACCACTTTCACAAACAGCCACCTTGAAAATAAAGTTTAATGTTGGTAATTTTCAAACCTCTTATTTTTGGTTGGAGTAACTTATTAAAACCAATTCCAGCAGCCTCATCACTCCAGGTTAATTTACATACCATTCTACCTATTGTAATCAAATGGTCACTACTTAGGCTTTCAAACATACTGTTTATAAATAAGATATTCTGGTAAAATATTCATCTTTATAATCACACTTCTGGCAAGTATACTAAATTTATACTTATCCTATTTCAATAGGCTTAAACTGAATTTTTGTACATAGATCCATATCTGAGAACTATGGTACACCAAGGCATTTCATGAGCCTTCTGAGACGTTCATAATAAGCTAAAAAATACAATGATTTATAATACCTTTCAACATATGCCTAATGGTAGTTTTACTAATAGTTAACTTATAATTGGATATTTATTTTTTCATTATTGTCTGAAAATGTAAATAAGTTAATTATATTGTATGCACAGGAAAAGAAAAAAGAATAAATTAAATAAAGTATATTACTAAACAAACCTCAGTCTTTCTAGTTCACTGTGACTTTGTGACTGATCTACCTTAAAGTGGTAATGGAAAATTAACTTTTAATACTTCCTTTAGCAAGGTTTTTTAAATTAGATTAGGTAAATGCAATTTGCCATAGAAGAGTGCAGATAAAAAGAAAGAAGTCAGAATACTTGGAAGTAAATTTAATGGCATGCTTTATTCATTATCAGTAGTAGTAACATCATAATAACATACTTTTCTTACATTATAAAAAAGGTAACAGTGCTTAAGTGAGCATATACTACTGAATATAACCATAGGCTGTAAGAATTTCTTCAGCTTTCAGATGTCCTTTTAATTAAAACTAAAAAAAACAAATCTTTCAAATCTGAAGCATTATTGTAATTGAAAATACACCTTCAGTGTCAATAGCGCCAGTAACATAGAATGTTTTGCTGGTTTCTGCACTTGAGAAAAAAGGGCTTCTGTTGCACCAGCTGTTATGATTTTTCTGTCTCTTACTACCAATTAATGTTTTTTGTACTGTCTGCTCATAATACCAAAGTGTGCTTCATGTACAATGGGACATTCTTACCTTATGAAAAACATTTGCTTTTTTGTCACCCTCACAAAAATCAAGAAATATCGACATCAGTGCCCATGACAGTAAAATTCTTATTGAATATTTTTATTGAACTTCAAAGCAAGATAATAATATTGATGTGCTCGACTGTACCAGCTCAGCCTGCAACATACTTAATAGCAAATTGTTAGGTTCAGATTTTTGAGCATTCCCACTTCAACACTCTTTTTATCAGAAACACAAATGATAAGACCCAAATTAGTTTTTATTTAGTTATTTTTAATATTCATGTTTAGTCATTGTTGACTGCAAATTCAGCTTTTCTGAGCACAGCCAAAATAGACATTAGTCTCCATCAATGCTTGACAAATTTCCTGGAAGGTATGCTGTCAAATACTGGCCAATTTTCATCTCTTAGCATCTACTTTGAAGTTATTAACAATGTACAATGCAAGTTTAAGAATTTGCCGAGAGATGTATTCAGTAGTATATTAAAGCAATTCATTCATGTCAAAATTATACTTATATCAGCATCTTAGTTTTTCAGAACCACTCAGAAATATCAGCTCAGCTTGATTAAAATGCATAAGAAAGATTCTGTTTTAGAAAGAGAGCATCTGAATCGGAGTGCAGTTATGCACAACACAGAAAACATCACATAAAATGTTATAGCTGGTAAAAGTAGTGTATTTAGATTCAAAGCACTGACACAATTTAGCATTAGATTTCAGTACACCATTCCAATGAATGAAGAAATAAATACTATGCTACAACTATATGTGTACCTATGTGGTTCTGGGTATGTGTGTGTGGCATTCCTAGAAGGGGGAGATATTATTAGTCCAGAATAGAAGACAGCTGATTGTGTGTGTGTGTGTGTGTGTGTGTGTGTGTGTGTGTGTGTGTGTGTGTGTGTGTGTGTGCATTGTTTTCTTTACATATTAAGCAACTAGATATTTAATTTGTAATTGGACTACAAATTCTCATTCACACCTGTAGCACATTTCTGGTGTAGCCCATTATGGCTTTCTGATATTTTTGGGACTGGCTTCCTTAACAAACAAACAAACTGTGAATGGGAAAGTTGCAAGTAACAAAATGTTGGCCCAAGTAAGCACAAGCACTAAAGTTATATTAACAGAAGTTATCTCTCCCAGTGACTGTTAAATTGAAATGATCAGCATGTACACAAACTGTATAACTGTATATTTGTATGCTCAAGAGTTTATTGAAACCAGCCGACCAAGCACTACTGTGAGATTTATTACATTTTCTTTATAAGATAGATGTTGTCAGATCTACTGCACTTCCTCAGCTGACACAGATTACAAAATATGCACCAGGAAGTCTTTTACAGCCAATTTTATAGCTTCAAAGCTTTGCTTTGATGAAATCATTCTTTTCCTGTATTGAAGCCTTCTTTGTCCGCATCCTTATCTCAATCCAGAGAAAACCAGTTCTCAGCAGGCTGAAATGTTCATAGGTTGATACTAGGCTATCTGCCCTAGGGCATTTACAAGCCTAGCCAGAGTGTATTTGGCTTTCGCAACCCTTTTAAATGAGTTTACTGTGCTCTTTTTAGGTTAGTTTACTGTGCCTCTGTCTAGTAGTGACACAGAAGTGATCCCCGGGGTAAACCTATGATCTCCCATGCACTCGTCAAGATTTCTCTTGAAGAGAGTTAGTGAGGGGCTTTGCCTGATATGGACTGGGATTCTATTCCAGAGTGCTGGGAGCCTCTGGGTTATAAATCTGTCCCTCCAGCATGTCCTATTAATTTCTGTGTTGAGGTTTAAGTCCCTTGAGCGCGTAGCTCTAGAGGATTTGGATTTTTTGAGGTGGAGCTTGTCCATTAATTCTGGGTTGGACATGGCTTTATATGTCAGGCACAGATCGCCTCTACGTAGGCGGTATGCAACTGACTAGAGCTGGAGTTTTTTTAACTGAGCAGCATAGGTCATTTGTTTGAGTCCCTTGATCCTCTTGGTGAGGTACTTTTGGGGTCTTTCCAGTTGCTACAGGTGTCAGGTAAGGTACATCCCAAATGGGGCATTGTATTCAATTATGGGCCAGATGATGAGTAAAGGGGCACAATGACCTCCCTTGATCTAGATGTGAATTCTTTCATGATAAGGTGGGCTATATAGAAGGTCTTTCTAACCACCTTGGCAACGTGGTTGTCAAAGGAGAGATTACTATCAACTTGGGTTCCCAGGTCCCTAATTACTTCCTCCATACTTAATGGATTACCGCCTATATGGTAATTTATGGGCACTTTGTTTTTCCCAAAGGGGATGACTATACACTTTTGGCATTTAGTTTTAGTCCACGACTTTGGCACCAGTTATCCATCTCTGTGAGACCCTTTTGGAGGATGCTTGTGTCAGCTGAAGTGTAAAGTATGGCACCCAGTTTGCAGTCATCTGCGAACTTGGTCAGCCATAGTCCTCCTGTGTTAGCCTGTACCTCAGGAAAAATATATACCGAATGAGAGTGGTCCCAGGACTGAGCCTTGTGGGACGCCACTTGTAACTGGTTTAGAGTCTGACATGGCTCCCACAATTCTGACCATGTGGGTTCTATCCTTGAGCCAGTTAGCAACCCATCGTATGACATAGTGGTTGATATTTAGGCTGGAGAGCTTATTTATGATGCCCGAGTGGGGTATTGTGTTGAAGGCTTTTGCTAGGTCCAGGTAGGCTGTCTGGACTACCTTTCCTTCATCTATGGCCTTGCTGACTGTTTCAAAGAAATCAACCAGGTTCAAGAGGCAGGATTTGCCCTTAACAAAGCTGAATTGGGTAGGATCCAGTGTCTGTAGGTCCCCAATGTCTTTGTTTATGAGCTCCATGATGATCCGCTCCATAGCTTTGCAGACCAGGCTAGTCAGGCTTATGGGGCGATAGTTTCCAGGGTCCATTGAGGCACCACCTTTGTGGAGTGGGACCACTGTTGGTTTACGCCATTCCTTGGGTACATATCCTGTAGTAAGGCTGAGACTGAACACTAACTTTATATGAGGTTCTAGCTCTTCTTGGAGCTCATGTAGGATGCAGCCCGGGACACCGTCCAGTCCCATTGATGCTGTGTTTTTTGCTTTGGAGAGTGCAGCTCTCACCTGAGCATCTGAGATGTCAGGGAGACAACTCTCTGTTGGGATAGATATTTGCTCTTTTGGGGGGGAAGGGGGGGGTTTGCACTGAACCTGTCTGCCAGGATGTTGGCAATGTCTGTGGGTTCAGTGTATTTTTTGTCATTTTGGACTAACTCCAAACATATCTGGGATTTGCCACCCAGGTTCCTAACATAACTACAGAAGGCCTTGTGATTATCCTTAGTGTCCTGTGCAATTTTTCTCTTGAAGCTGGCCTTGGATGATTTTATGAGGGACCGTAGTTTTTTGCTAGTACTGATCAGAGATGACTTCCCTTTTAGGGATTTTGCTCTATCATGTAGTAGCTTCCTCCTTTTGTTGTATAGCTTATTTATGGCTGGGGTCCACCAGACAGGATGCCTGCCTTGGGAGGATTGGGTCTTAGTTTTGTTTGGGATTGCATGATCCATGCATTCCTGAAGGTGTCCATAGAATGCGTTTATAAAGATTTCCGCAGTTTGGGACGTAGTTTCCACTGTCCCAGGGGCTTTGAATGATTTCACCTCGGTTTGGAGAAGTGTGAAATTAGCTTTTGAGAAGTTTTTCACTGTGGTTGTCTGGGCTGGTGGTGGGGTCGGGATGTGGATGTCCAGAGAGAGTAATTTATGGTCTGATCTTACCAATGAGGGGTATACCTCTGGTTTGGAGCATAGAGTCCCCATGTTTGTGATGATCAGGTCCAGTATGTTTTCCCCTCTTGTGAGAGTGGTGACTAGTTGTTCCATAACATTTAAGTTTATAAATTCTAGGAACCTTTGGGCTAGGGTGTTGGGGCTTGAGTAATGCTCCCAGTCTATGTTTGGGTAGTTGAAGTCACCCAATATAATGGTGTTTGGAGAGACCTTCATATTCTCCAGTGTTCGCAGGAAAGCCGAGTGAGGTTCCTGAGTTTGGAAGGGTGATCTGTAGCAGGCTACAAACTGAAAGGCAGTTTTGCCCACTGTTAGTTGCACATGGATCGATGCTTCATACAGTGCCACTAACTTGGAGGTGTGGGTATCTTTGATGAATATGGATACTTCCACTCCCTTTGTGGTTCGGTCTGAGTTTTGGGGCCGAAAAGCATGGTATGAGGTATAACCTGGTAGTGCTGGGGTGCTCTCGGGAGCCTTGAACCAGGTCTCTGTTACTGCACAGACATCGATATTCTCCATACTGAGGAGAGTTTCGAGTGATTGCATTTATAGGTTTAGACTTCTGGAGTTGAGTAGCATTACCCTTAGTTTCTTTTTCCTTGTGCTGTCTATGGAGGTGGGTTTGTCTTTTGAGCCTTGCCTAAAAAAGGCACTATGGGGGTGGCAAGAGCCTTTTCCAGTATCCGAAAGCCCAGGGGTGAGAGGTGCAAGCCATCTCTAGCGAAGCAGCGTGGGTTGTCGAGCATGTCATCCCAGGCTGACAGACACTGGATCCCCTTTGAATGACACCAAAGCTTTAGCCAATTGTTAAAATTGATCATTTTGTCTTTATACTGTGGCATCATTCTTAGTGAAGGTAAGATGCTACTCAAGGTCAGGTTCATACCTGCCTGGGCTACATGATCAGAGAGCTCCTCTATGTCTCTTTTCATGTAGTCCAGGGAGGTACATCTCAGGTCATTCACACCAGCATGGACAATGACTGAGTCATATTTGTACTTGCTTTGGAGTGACCTGAGTGCTTATGTTATGTGGCGGATCCTGGTGCCCGACAGGCAGCTCACCATGACCTTCTCCTTGTTCAGCCTGGTGAGTGGGACGTCAGTGTGTCTGACAATAGAGTCACCTATTACAAGTGTATCAGGTGTGGTTTAGCCTTAAGGGCTGTGACTGTTTGACACAATGACTTTGTGAAGTATGTGTTACACATGTTTTGTTTTGGGGTAGCGGTTGCTTGGATGTCTGCTTTGGTGGTCTCTGCTGCTTAGGCAGATTTATATTTAGAGCCTCCGAGTATGTTTTTGTGTGTTTATGTGTTAGGTTTGCTGTTGTGGTAGGTCTATGTGTGACTGGATTTGTGGTGTGTGTGGTTTCCTTCTCCTCCTGACTGACTGCGCCAGTACTGCATTGAGAGAGTTTTCCCTCCAGTTTGGCTATAAGGTTGCATCTCTTGCATATATTAGTATTGTTGGGAGGAGGAGAGGGCTGTCTGTGTATATGAGGCAATTGTAACATTGCCTCAAGATTCCCAGATTCACCAGCTGGACTGGAGAGGTAACCAGCAACTGACCATTGGACATGCCAGAAAAGTATAAGTGACTCCTTTATACTGATCTAAAAAGGACCAATAGGGGCCGAGTACTCCAAGGGAGTATATGAAGACGAAGTGCTTTTAGTTTACTAGTGCTAACTTATATAATTGCTTATATCAGCAAGTGCAGGGCTTTAGATTGAAAATAGGGAACTTACTTTGAGAGATAGAGCAGATCTAAGGGAAAAAGTGAAGAGTAGACTTTGTGGAGCCGAAAATGGTTTAAGCCCAATTAAGCGGTGCTGCCCGATGCTGCACTATGTGCAAAATTGAGCAAAACCATGCCAAAGTGGGTTTTTATTGATATGATAATCTGTAACTTTTTCTACTGTGTTAGTCATTTCCCTTTTCCCTTGAATATCTATGTACATTCAACTGTTTAGGATATTTCCACAAGCCTCTATTGTTAATGCCATTTGTTACAAAGACATTCAAAAGTAGAATGCTTTTTGTTCCACACAAGCACATTCTGTTAAGCCAATGCATATTTATTTTCTGCACTTGCATGCGATTGCTATTTCTAAAAATATCACACTGTTACTATGATTCCCAAATCTCTGCTGCTGTGAAAGAAAACAGTTCTACCAAATTATATATATATATATATATATATATATATATATATGGGTCTACTTTGTTTGGTCGAAAATACATTTGGTCAAAAATGACTTCACTAAGCACACTTGACTGAAAGCTCACTTCACTGAAAACTCATTTGGTCGAAACTCATTTAATCGAAAGTAATATATGGCCTTTATCCCACTGTAATGCGATTCTGAAGTTAGAATATAAAGTAATGGGGGTGTATGCCCTCCACATAGTTTCAGTTTATATTGTCTTGTGGAAAGAGTTGTTTATTACACTTGTCAATATATGTGTCTGTGGTTTAAAACATTTAAAATAGGTGAGGGCTACACCCCCCACACCCCCCTTACTTTATATTTTAACTCCAGGATTGCACTAAAGTGGGGAAAAGGCCATATTTAATTTTTGACCAAATGAGTTTTCAGTGAAGTGAGCTTTCAGTCATGTGCTTAGTGAAGTCAGTTTTGACCAAATGTGTTTTCGACCAAAGTAGACCAATATATATATATATATATATATATATATATATATATGTATATATACATATTTCTGTCGACTACATGTTATTATTATGAAGGAAATCAATATTTACTTTATATAAATCTATCAGTGACCCCTTCAGTAGTTTGATCAAGTATGCTCAAGTACTACTAATTGTACCAGAATTAAACATCTCCCCAGCAACCCCTTCAACCCCTTCAGTAGTTGCACTTCAATTGTCACCAAAATAAAACATTTCCTTGAGTGTCCCATTCAATAGTTTGACCAAGCATGTACATGCACTTCAGCTGATGAGAAATAATACATTTCCCTAAATGAGCCCTTCAATAGTTTGACTAAGTATGCAGAAGCAGTTCAATGATATTGTAATAAACCATTTCCCATGAATCTCTTCAGTGATTTGACAAAGTATGTACAACCACTTCATTTTACACCAAAATTAAACATTCTCTCCAGTGATCCCTTCAGTAGTTTGACCAAGTATGCACAAGCACTTTGTATGTCACCAAAATAAAATATTCCCCTGGCTACTCCTTCAATACTTTCACCAAGTATGCATAAACAATTCGACTAACAGCAAAATGGAGCATTTCCCTCCATGACCCCTTCAGTGGTTTGACTACATATGCAGAAACATTTCAGTGACACCAAAATGAAACATTTCCCCATCAGTCCCTTCAGTAGTTTGAGCAAGTATGTACAAGCACTTCAGTTGACAACAAAAGTAAATATGTCCATGAGTGACCCCTGCAGTAGTTTGACCAAGGTATGCACAAGCACTTCAACTGACACCAAAATTAAATATTTCCCTCAGCGATCCTTTCAGTAGTTTGACCAAGTATGTACAGACACTTCATTTGACACCAAAATGAAACAGTTCTGCGAGCAACCCCTTCAGTAGATTCTCCAATTATGCAGAAGCACTTCAATGACACCAAAATTAAACATTTCCCCATTGTTCCCTTCCGTAGTTTGTCCAAGTATACAAGAGCACTTCAACAACACCAAAGTGAAACATTGCTCTCACTGACCTCTTCAGTAGGTTGACTAAGTATGCAGAAACACTTCAGGGACACTGCAATGAAACATTTTCCCCATCAAGTTCTTCAGTAGATTGTTCATGTATGCACAAGCACTCAAATAACAACAACATTAAATATTTTCACCTCATCTGAGGTCCCCATAAATCCACTTATCCATGATCTGTTACACATTGCTTTCATAACTGCAGGGTCCTTGACATTGTTTTGTAGGCAAATGAGGTCCTATTACATTTATCTCTATGGATCACAGTAATATGTCAATATGTAAAGCACCTAAGCTTCATCATGATTCTCTCAATAATGTTTATACCTTAAGTCTGTTATACTTTTGCCGTGATCAGGTCTGTTTACCCGAACAACACCATACTTCCATAATTAGCATGTTTCACATATGCTGACTACATTTTCATATTTGTGTAGCACCGCTATTTGTAGAATGCCAGATATAAATAAAAGAGCACAATGTTGCGAGTCCACAATACTATTTTAATATTAAAAATAATAAACCAAAGTTGTTAAGTGCTTTCATCAACTAGTATGACTTCTTCAGAACAAATTACCATTGAAAAGTTTCACATTTAAATACATGTTGCTGGTTAATCATTGGTTCTAATCCAACCAATTCCATCAATGAAAAATCACAACTCCTGAATATGTAAACACCAGTTAATTAAAATAGAATAAAATAATTTTACTCAGTAATGAATATAAAAAAACAAATATTCTCAAAACATAAATAATATAAAATACTAGTCCATTAACATGAACTAATCATACAAAAAAATATATATGCAAATATATTCACAAGTATGTTTACAAATGTCTTTGATGTTGCTAAACTGAGTCTGCCTTTTCCTTAAGAATTGGCATTATAGTGATGTGCTCGTTGAGCCCTGGTGGATGATCAGCAGCTAGCCTTAATTGCCACAATAGCTCCTTTTTGTACAATACAGTTGTGATTTTTCATTGATGGAATATTCATGAGTTGTGATTTTTCATTGTCGGAATTGGTTGGATTAGAACCAATGATTAACCAGCAACATGTATTTAAATGTGAACATTTTCAATGGTAATTTGTTCTGAAGAAGTCATACTAGTTGATGAAAGTGCTTAACAACTTTGGTTTATTATTTTTAATATTAAAATAGTATTGTGGACTCGCAACATTGTGCTCTTTTATTTTATCTGGTTTTCTCTTTGAGCACTTGTAGCACCATTTCTTTGGAATTTGTAGAATCCCACTATGCATCCTTTATGCTTAGACCTATGAATCCTGCCCTTTATGTTTAGGCTATATAGTTTTCAAGACATTTAAAAAAATATGATTCTTAGTTGTGTGGATTATAATGTCATACAGGGTATGGGTTGTTTAATATTACTTTAAAGAATAAATTTAATTGAGAACATTACTGTTTGCAACTTTCTGATAGCATTTGCTGTTCACACAATATTTACATTTGTTTAGGTTTTGCTTTTTAACTTGACATTTCAGGAAACTGTTTGCAATGTAAGGATATGCATAGGCTGCTAGGAATGTGATATTCACAGCTCAGAGTTGTAATATCTTTTCTAGATTCATACCAATCAGTAACAGCCTGTGGCACTGCGTATAAAGATTTTTGGGTGAAATTCAGAAGTAGATTTGAATAAAGCAAATGTTATTATATTTTAAGTTTCATACAACATTAGGAATGCAGAGTGTAAATCAAAAACAGATGGCAGAAAAACTGTAATTTAGGTTTCCTTCTCTATATCATATAGGGGGAATTTAATAAAGCCTACAAGGTGTTTTTTCCTGTGTAGGCATTGTGACGCGCTGCTTATATGAAAGTAAGCAGGGTTTAGATTCAGTAAACACTGCTGAGCAGCACACATGCACGTGCCAACAGACAAAATTCCTTGGCATGCAAATCACATCATAAGCAGGTGAATCTCATGCAAATGAGTCAGGTGGAGCAATCCAGCGAACAGATTGTCAGCTCTTCAGACCCCATGTTGGTGCCCATGGTGTACACAGAAAGATTCCTTGTATAGGAGCATAGAAAGACAAAAGGGGCTGTAAACATGTGGATATATGGATAGAAATGGCATACCACATATAGATATGAGTGAAACTGCTCTCCTGTGTGTCTAAAAAATTAAGGGACATAAATTAAATTAATTTTATTTTTTTTTTTAATAATCTTGCATTTTTGCTTGGCACACCACAGTGTACAAACATGCTTTATATAAAAAAAAAAAATTGGAAACAACAAAATTAATATCATGTGACAGGAATGTATTCTAGGACCTTGTGTGGAGTATCTACAATGGTGCATTGGTTCTGTTACTAATGTGGTAGGGCTAGGAAGCGTATCGTTTCCAGGCTGTGAGCACAGATTCCTATGCAAATGAGATTGAGTTACTGAATAGCATAAAGTGTTAATCATGTCCGCATATCCCCTTCATGTAGACAGAGAACTATGTAGGTGTTTACCAAGGGGGTAACTGGCATCAGTGGTGGATGTGCCCAATGACTTCTAAGCTTATTTCAGCTTCACTGCACCTGTTTGCATGGCATGCCCCCATGCTGGGTGTACCCTTTTGGAGGGATGTAATAACTTCTAAGCTTTGTTTAGCTAAAGGGCAAGTGTTTACATGCATTTGCATGGTGCACCACAGTGTTCAGTCTATCTAAAAACCAATGACATATTAATTAGTTTTGACACCTGCTTAACTTAAACTAGGGACATTAAATGATTTTAATGATATACTAGGCAGGTGGAATGCCTTATAGGCAGTCTATCACATAGTCAGCAACTATAGAAGAGCACTGTAAAGTATGCATACACCCTACAATCTGATTTGCCCCCATACTCTGCATTATTGGAGTACAGAATTGGGAATCTTAACTGAGAGAATGCTTGTGGCTGCAGCAGGTCTGCTGCATCTGTATGTGCAAGACGCTGAAGTGAGTGATGGTGCTACTGCTGACAATAGGCCTCGACAGAAAATGAAAAGAGTGTACAGGCCCTTCCAGGATCTACATGAGCTTCAGATTGTAGAGCGCTAGAGGGTGGGCAGGAACATAGTACAAAAGCTCATTAAGTTCTGCTGCACTAAACTCAGACCCAGAGCCAATAGAGGAGAACCAATCCCAATGGAAACATAGGTATGTGTATCCCTTAGGACACTAGCTGCATGTACTTTCCAAAGACCAACTGAGGACATGATGGGGGTCACAAGGGCATCTGCTTCCAGGGTACTGTACCACTTCCTGGATGGCATGCTATCACATGTCAGTGGGCACATTTCTTTTCACCTCACCTCTGAAGCGATGGCCAGCAATATGCAACACTTCTACCATGTAGCACATTACCATGATATACTGGGTGCCATAGATTGCACTCATGTACATATCAAGTCACCATCCAATGAGGAGGGTAGTCTATATGTCAACCACAAGGGATACCACTTCATCAACTGCCAGGGTCATGTGCAATGCCCAGAGGATTATCATGAATGTGTGTGCTGGCAGGTATCATGACTCCCATATCTGGAACACATCACAGCTGTACCAGATGTTTTCAAGTGGGGAGATCCTGCATGGCCGTTTACTGGAGGATGCTGGCTACTCACTGAAACTGTGGATGATGATACCCAACAGAAATGCACACACACACACACACACACACACACACACACACACACACACACACACACACACACACACACACACACACACACAGAAAATGCCATAATGAGGCGCATGCACAAACTTGGAACATCATAGAGCATGTGTTTGGGCTTCTAAAATCATGGTTTTGATGCCTCGATATATCTGGTGGAGCCCTGCAGTACTCTCCTGCCACATGTGCACATATGTTCATAGTATGTGCCATGCTACACAGTATGATCCTGTGGAAACAGCTGCAGCAGAATCAGCAAAGGGAAGGGATAGACAGCCCCCCACCAGTGACTTAGCTACCACTTCCACAGTCAAAAGATGACTGGGAAGAAAAAAACCCTGATGATGTCCTTCTGGGCAGACTTATGTATGCCCAGTATGTCCTGACTTTGGCTACGAGATAATGCATAACACATTCACTGACAACCTAGGGCCCTAGGGACTGACACTTTACTCCTACTCACTTACAAACAGTAAATTTGCTGATGTCAGGCAACCCACACAACCTGTACCTATTCATGTATTGGCTGTGTAATGCTTGCATCACACATTGTCAGCCCTGAACTACAGTTCTGTCAACTGCTGCATTCGCAAGGTAGGTCTCTAACCTACTCACTACTTCTAAAGATTACTATAATATGGTATTGTATGTATGGATCTGCTGCATTAATTCAAGGAAATTTAGTGGGCTATGTGGATGGAAGTAAAATCCACATGGGACTACAGATAACCAGTCCAATAGTATGTGTTCCTTAATAATCACTAGGCATCAAGGTTGGAATATTCACTACATCAGTCAAGGGAAATGTTAAACAGTGTAGTCACATGATATTTGGACTACTGTTTATCCCAGCATATCATGTGCTGTTGTTCCCCCACCCCCAATACAGCAATGTTCCCATATAAGTAAGTCAGCAATGGTATATCTACAGAACAGAGAATCTCAAGGCTGTAACATAGAGCTTGAACAAACATTGCATGTCACACGTAATGCAGGAATAACAACATACATATTTATGCTGTTGATTGTGTGATGAATGACTCCACTCTATCTATCAGTCTGTGTGGCTCTATGGACTAGGGATGTTAGCATCGGTGATGGAGTTGATGATTTTAATCTGGAAGTAGTCACATCTTTTATATGTGATGTATTATTATGTTGGTGTTTTCACAGAGTGTCCGTCTGTGTGTGGTGTAAAATTAGGAATATCAGTCATATATTAAGTACAACAGACAGCTAGGGAATGCTGTGGACATTTTCAGTGAAGTACAGTACTGCAGAAACAGAGACAGACGTCATTGTCTGTAACAAACAAAATCCTACACTGGTGTACAGGTATGTGTGGCCTGGAGTCACTTTATAAGTACTGACAGTCCCACTGGGCATGTAAAATGAGTGCAATTCATTTGCCCCTTCAACAAAATGACCTGTTATGTATAGATATGTCTATACATACAGACTTATACAAATACATCTGTCACTATGTCTCTCTCACATAAATAGTATATCTATCTATATGCAGTGTCAAATAGATATATACTGATATATATAGTTATATATATATTAGAATGATACATATACTATTTCCATATATCTAAATAATATATATACATATCATACATACACATGACTGCATTTTTATACACATCCATGTTATATACATAAATATGTGTGTGAATGTATGTATTGTCCTACATACCTTAATAACAGTACTGTTGTTCAAAGGAGCCAAACTAAGGGCACAACAGTACATAATCCACTTACCTACAGACACCTGTGCCTGCTGGATGTCACCATGTAGACAGACACAGGTGAGCAGGTGGTGTAAAGTATAAAGCTGACAACACAGTCATGGACAGAGCACACTGTTCCTGCCCACAGGTTTGCCTGTCAAAGTGCAAACAGTTACACATGGCCATGCTGGTAACTGTAGACACATAGCTAGGATAATGACAGTTATCTCACTGCTAGGATACTAGATGCTGATAATAATATGAAACTATATCACACTGCAGTCCACAGATGCTGTGCAACACAAGCTTTGTGTAACGTTCAAGTACTGTGCCTGCAATCATATATACAATAGGCTTAAGCTGTGGTGCATGTGATAAGTGCTGTCATCTACAGTGTGTAAGACTCGATAGATAGAGGTTCAAATCTCACTCTGTGCTACTTGGTGTGTACGTGTGTATATACAACTACCATGCCCCCATGGTCTATCCGTTTGCAATGGTTATGCACTTTTTGGCCCTGTAACTTGTTGCTAGCTTCCAAACTGCCCTCTTCTACAAGGCCTGCTGATGTCATCCACCTTAAGACTACCAGCTAACAATATAGTATCAGACTTAAGCTTTGGTGTGTAAGTACTGTCAGCTATAGTGTGTAAGACTAAATAAGGAGGGGTTCTAATCACACTCCAGGCTACTTAGTGTGTGAGTATGTCCATATGGCACAAATATGATCATCTTGGTAACCTAGAAATAGGTAGGGGTTTGAAATATTTCATTTGTAATGTGTGATGTTGCCTCCCAAGGGACTGACCACAACAAGGCCTGCTAATGTCATCAAGCATAATATGTCCTGAATTGATAGTACTAGCAGACATGAGGTGTGTAGTGTGCATCACATACTGTGATCTGTAGTGTGTGCCATTACATAGGTTAGTGTTCTCATCTACATACAGCTAACTTGCACTATGTGCGTGCCTTAGCATGTCCTGTATGCAGTGATTGGAAGTGGTGCTAGCCTTAATGTAGCCATGTATGTGCGTGTGAGCCTGTTATGGAATTTTACATCATGTTATGGAACCATAAGACATTTGAAATTCACTAGCATAATGACCATACAGCCCTCACAATCATAAACATCTCTGTACCGTAGTTACAGGATCTGCACATATTGCCCAAGCTCAAGAAGAACACAGATAGAATCCTGTGTTAAGATAATGGTCACCCAACCAATCATACAGATGACATTTGCTGAGATGCACTGAGCTGTTTTATGTGCCATTAGGCAGGGCTCTGTTTCAAGGATCTAAACCTTGTTATCACAATAAGCAAAACATGCTGGAGGGATAGGTTCCTGACCCAAAGGCTCCCCAGACTCTGGAATAGACTGCCCATACATGTCAAGCAGAGCACCTCTTTGGCCCTCTTCAAAAGGAACCTTGATGATTGGATGGGAGATAGGAAATTCATCCCAGGGATCACATCAGTCGCCCTGCTAGACAGGGGTCCAGGAAAGTAAATAGTGTGGAAAGAAATAGCCAGGGAATTGTTATGGCTAGGCTTGTATAGGTCCTAGGGCCGATAGCCTAATACCAACCTATGAACCTATAAACCTATAATGGTGTGTTTATGTCTGCAAGAAAAATCTCTCCCACAAGCATGTAGTACTAACATCACAGATGAGGTTAATGGCCTTACAGTGAGTTATCCATCTTCTATTCCTCCAACAGATAGGCAGCATATGTAATCAAGCAGGGTCACACATTGCCCCATATGTAAGGCACAGGTCACCTCTGAGTAGTCTAAATGCCACAGGCAACAATGACAGTCATTGCAGATGATCCCCACTGACCACATACTGAAGATGCAAAGTGCCCTTGTGAGGGATCATGCTGTTGTGTGCAATTCCCAGTACTGCTTGGAAAGGTACAACAACAAATGCAAAACTATTAAACAGCAAAGATGTGGTAAAAGTGCCCAAAATGTAACTAGTAATCCAAAATTAGGCACCAAAGACCAGCAGTTCCAACACACAAGTGATTTAATGTTCAAACACAGCAAAAGGAACACACATCCACAAATAACATAAATGCCAAAAAGTTACTTAACTAGGTAACTATGAGGTTTTTGCCCATCTGATGACGTTCTATGAGATGAAAATGTAAGGGGAAGTGTTTTTATCAGCATTTATGTTATTTGTGCATGTGTGTTCCTTTTGTTGTGTTTGAACATTAAATCACTTGTGTGTTGGTACTGCTGGTCTATGTGTCTAATATTGGATTACATCAACAAATGGCTATTGCACTCAGACATTGGCATGCTGACGAAAGATTACATGGATGTTATGTTGGAGGGGAAACCTTCTAGCTTATTAGTGGCAGTGGTAAGCACTAGGTAGCCTATCTACCACAAGAAGAGTGGTTTCTGGCCCAGAAATTGTAGTTTATTGACCATTTCGGCAGTTTTTCCATCTCTTTCTTCTTTTTCTTTTCAGCTTTTCCCAGTTAGGGGTCGCCACAGTGGATCACCTGTCCGCTCATGATTGGCAGTGGAGTTTTACTGTGTCAAGTTGCCAGCCCGGCCCTTCCACACACACACACACACACACACACACACACACACACACACACACACACACACACACACACACACACACACACACTCACACCTAGGACCAATTTAGAGTGTCAAATCCACCTACAGCATGTCTATGGGATGTGGGACAAAACCGGAGCACCCAGAGGAAACCCACACAACCACAGTGAGGACATGCAGACTCTGCACAGAAGGCACCCTGGCCGAGGCTCAAACAAGAGAACCTCTTGCTGTGAGGCAGCAAGGTTTACCGCAGCACTACCATGGCCACCCTTTTCCATCACTTTCTACTCTCTCATTTAAAAGTCCACATCTGCACTTGTTTCCCACCTTTCCTGTAACTAGGCTAGTCCAGGTATAGATTTGCTGTATCCAGGACTATTTGCAAGCTTCTGAGCCCCCAAGCCTTTCTGTGTTGGAGGGAAGCCTTCTAGCCTATCAGTGGGAGTGGTAAGCACTAGGTAGCCTATCTACCACAAGAGGAGTGGTTTCTAGCCCAGAAATTGTAATGTATTGGCCATTTAGGCAGTTCTTTCCATCTCTTTCAACTTTCTGGTTTAAAAGACCACATTTGCACTTGTTTCCCACCTTTCCTGTAACTAATCTAGTCCAGATATAGATTTGCTGTATCCAGGACTGTTTGTAAGCTTCTGAGTGGTGCTAAAATCTGGTCTTCAATTTTTCCCTTAGATCTGCTAGTTCTCTTCTCTCCTGCACTTTTACTAGCTTATTAGTTTAGCACTTTACCAGACTTCTTGTAGCAACTGTTGTAGCACACAAAACTGCTACCAGCACTAAATGTTCTACAAAGAAACACCTCCAGTATTTGCTAATGCCAACCCCCCTGGCATGTCTAAAGGTCTGTTCCCTGTGCTTTCTCCTATTAACTTTGTGAATCCGGGCATCCTGAGGCAATGTAGCAACTGCTTCATGTACGCTGACAATACTCTCCTCTTACCTCCCAACACTCAGACTAATGAGAGATGCACTTATTTTATCCAAATTGGAAGGCACGCAGTCTCCAGCCATGACCGGAATAGCTGGTCAAGAGGAGAAGGTCAATACTTGCACCACACCACATGGAACACATAGCCTTCCAGAACACACACCAGCACTGCCTTCACATAAAAACACAAATCACACACCCACCATTATGGAGGTTCTCAATAAAAATCTAACCACACAGCAGAGACATCCAAGGCAGAAACACACCCGATCACCACAACACAACACTAATCATGAGACACATAAATCTCCTAAACAGTGTGCCACTCAACGAAAGCCCCTAAGGCAAAACAGCATGCCCAACCACACTAGTCATAGGTGACTTGATAGTGAGGCACACTGATGTCCCAATCACTAGGTTGAATAAGGAGAAAGTAACAGTCAGCTGTCTGTCAGGTGCCAGGATTTACCACATAACGCACACACTCATGTCCATTAACAACAGGTACAAATATGACTCTGTCATTGTACATGTGGGTGTGAATAACCTGAGACGTACCTGCCTGGACTACATGAAAAGAGACATGGAAAAGCTAGCTCTTGGATTATGTAGCCCAGGCAGGTATGACCCTAGCCCTAAGCAGCAAACTACCATCACCCAGAATGATACCACAGTACAAGCAGAAAATGATTGATTTCAACAACTGGCTAAGTTTCTGATGTCATTCTAAGGGAATCCAGTATCTGTCTGCCTGGGATGACATAATTTATAGATCTTGATGCTTTGTCAGAAATGGCCTGCATCTGTCACCCCTGGGCTTTAGGATACTGGCCAAGGCTTTTTCCACCCCTATAGTGCCTTTTTTAGGCAGTGTTCTAAAGACCAAATTACCACCATAACAACTACAAACAAATGCAGTCTGAGAGTCATGCAGCTCAATGTTAGAAGTCTAAATATCTTAAAATGTACCCGCTTGAAGTACTCCTTAAAATGGAGAACATCAACATTTGTGCTGTAACAGAGACCTGGTTCAAGGCAGCAGAAAGCACCACTGCACTACCAGGCTTTAACTCATCCCACACCTTTCGGCCCTAGAACTTGGACCAAAACTACAAAGGCGGTGGTGTTTCCATTTTCATAAAGGATGCACACACCTCCAGACTGGTAGCCCAACATAAAGCATCTGAGATACTTCAGGTGCAGCTAACACTGGGTAAGACAGCAATTCAGGTTATAGCCTCCTATAGGTCCCCAAAAATGTCGCAAGACTCTCTCCATGTTCCTAAGCACCCTGGAGAATATTAGAGTCTGACCAAACACTCTCATACTGGGTGACTTCAACTACCCCTACATTAATTGGGAAAACTACTCATGTACCAATACACTTGCCCAATGCTTTCTGGAATTCATTAATTCAATGCTCTGGACCAGTTCATTCTTACCCCCACTAGAGGTAGCAACATCCTTGACCCAGTCATTACTAACATGGGCGACCATTGCTCTACACCAATAGTAAACTCCTCCCTGGTTAGATCCGACCACAAACTAATCACCTTGGAAATCCACATCCCTCCCACCACCCCCACCCCTACAAAGGTAACCACCATGAAAAACTTCTCCAAAGCTAACTTTGGGCTCCTAAAAGCAGAGGTGGATAACTTCACGGCACCAATACAAATGGAGAATAGTTGCATGACTGCCAAATCATGCAGCAATGTACTGTATGAACATGTACAAAAATGCATGGATCTTGCCATACCCAGTAGAACCAAGATGCTCTCCTCAAAAAAAAGGAAGCCAATTTGGTGGTCCCCTGCCATAAAGAAACTCTACAACAGAAGGAGGAAACTGATGAGGATTAAGGCAAAGTCTTAAGACTGGAAAAACTTCCTTATCAGCCTCAACAAAAGGTTGAGATCCCTTATCAAATACTGTAAAGCTAGCTATGAAAACAGAATTACAGCAGATAGTAAAGACAACCACAAGGCCTTCTGTATTTATGTAAAGAATCTCCATGGCAATATCCAGATTTGCTCTGAGTTACTGCACAATAGTACCTCCTATACCGAGCCAACAGATATTGCCAATATACTGGCTGACAAATGCAGTGCTAACTTTACCCCACCCCCCCCACCAAAGGACCAATCACAATACCAGTAGATTGCCAGACACCCAGTATTACTGCTGCACAGGTTAAAACAGCATTGTCCAAGGCCAAGAATACAACTTCTATGGGACCTGACAATATCCCTGGTTGTGTTCTACATGAACTATGGAATGAATTGGCACCTCACCTGTGTGATCTGTTCAATCACAGCCTCACCTCAGGCTTTGTCCCTGCCGAATGGCACACTGCTACAGTCATCCCTCTCCACAAAGTAGGAGTGACTACAGGCACCAGGAATTATCATCCAATTAGCCTGATGAATCTGATATGCAAAGCTATGGAACACATCATCATGGACCTAATAAACAAGGAAACTCTGGATCCTACACAGTTTGGTTTTGTGAAGGGTAGATCATGCCTGCTCAACTTGTTTGACTTCTTTGAGTCAGTCACCAGAGCGGTGGATGAATGCAAGGTGGTTCATACAGCCTACCTTGATCTGACCAAGGCCTTTGATACCATGCCCCACTAAGGAATCACTCACTAAGCTAGTTATCAACCCATATATCACTAGGAGGGCTGCAAACTGGCTCAAAGATAGAACCTACCATGTAAAAGTAACTAACTCCAAGTCAGACTGCTGACCAGTCAGGAATGGAGTCCCACAGAGTTTGGTCTTGGGTCCTCTCCTGTTTGGTATCTACTTCTCTGAAGTCCAGGCCAACAAGAAGGGACTCTGGCTGACAAAGTTTGCAGACAATTGCAAGCTGGGAGCTATTATTAACTCCACAAGTGATGTTGACATCCTACAGAAAGGCCTCAGTGAGACCAACAACTGGTGTCAGAACCACAGCCTTAAGCTCAATGTCAAATCATGTGTCGTCACCCCCTTTGGGAAAACACTGATTCCCTTGAATTACCACATTAATGGTACTCCACTGAACACAGAAGGCATTATAAGAGATCTGGCATCACAGGTTGACAGCAAACTCTCTTTTGACTGTCACGTTGCCACTGTGGTCAGAAAGTCCTTCTGTGTGGCATATCTCATTACTAAGGGTTTTGCATCCAGGAAGAACGAGGTCATTATCTCCCTCTACTCTTCCCTCATTAGTCCAATCACCAAGTACAATGCCCCATTTGGCATATACCTCACTAGACACCTGCAACAACTGGAGAGGCCGCACAAGTACCTCACAAAGAAGATCCAAGGCATTAAACACTTGTCCTATATGAACAGACTCAAAAAACTCCAACTATTCTCTGTCTCATATCGCCTACGTAGAGGCGATCTCTGCTTGACTTACAAACCCTTGTCTGACCCAGTTCTGTTAGAAATTCTACATCTAAAGAAATCCCAATCCCTCCGCACCACACACTCCAGAGACCTCAACCTCATTACCACAATCAACAGAACATGCTGGAGGGATAGGTTCATAACCCAGAGACTGCCCATGCTATGGAATAGGCTTCCCACACATGTCAAGCAGAGCACCTTTCTGGCCCTCTTCAAGAGAAATCTTGATGAGTGGATGGGAAATAGAAAATTCACCCTGGGGATCACTCCAGTGGCTCTACTTGACAGAGACACTAGGAACTAAGATCAGGTGGCATGAGGCCAGGGTATTCCTATGGGCTATGCTTGAAAAGGCTCCAAGGTCATTAGCTTAGTACACACCTATGAACCTATGAGTATGTCACTTACAGATCACTGTGGCCTCAGCTATGCCATATGATTTCTACCATACTACTGTAGAGACATGGTGATCTGAGCACATTAGGTGTAAACCTGCATGGCCAGGTCTGTGTGCCCAGTTCATTTACCCCCTGAGTATGTACATCATGTGTTATGACTGATGTGCTACTTACCAGGTACATAGATCTAACTGATGGATTGAAATGATACTACATATATATTTACATGGAGTTTATGGTGGCCATTATTATGCCAACAGGCATGTGCTTGCAATATCTTCTTGTAGGATAGTGACATACCACAGAGACTCTATGAGTGCTCACAATCTGCAGGCATCAGCCAACTTTGTTACCCATAGTCAGTCAGTAGTTGGATGTATTGTGGTTGAATGGATTCCAAGCAGTAGAGAACCTAAGACTGCACCCTGTTGAGCACTGCTGCTTACAGATCAGCTATTGGAGGCAGATGTCCCTATATTGTGTATGTGTGCCAGCAATGGGCCTCTTAGTGACCCCCACACTGACAGTATCATGGATGCCTAAGTGGGTGCTTTGTAAATGTTGCCTGAGTAGGGGATTTAGTCAGATGGCTTAGCTCAGTGTAGGGGGTTGTAGCCCCTGATGGACCCTCACCCAGGTCCTTGGTGACTGTCTTGGAAATGCTCACCATGTGTAACAGTCTTGCTCCCCCTGTCACACATCCAAACTGTGTACAGTCAACTGTGTGCAGAGCACATATATGTGTGCTGATCAACTCCATGATGATCACCCCTACAGCCATACAGATATGGATACTCAAAGAAGTGTACAGTTATGTTGGTCAGTGGATGCACCACCTCTGTGCAAGGGTACAACAATTGCCATTGTCTACTCAGCTGGTGTGCAGCCAGTAGTGTCAGTATAATTGTAAGGGTTTCCCAATGGTGTCTGTAATCCTTGTCAGATCATGTGGGATGCAACCTGGAATGTCAGCATGTGCAATAGATGCTGTGTATCTTCCAGTGACAGGCCAGTTATGAACTGCTCAGTAAATATGGAAGTTATGGAACAGGCTGTAGGAATGTCATGTGTCACATGTGGTGGAGACAAGGGAGTGTAGTTGATGCAGACAGTGTGGGAGTACAGGTTCGGTATGAGTACAAACCCTTCATATGTGGCGTCATGACGTATAAGGTCATCAATAATCTGGGCCTATCCTTTGAAGTCACATGTAACTACACTGTGAATTGTGGTTCTGCTTTGTGAGGATGACTACTTTTGTCACTTACTGTGTGTACTCAACCTCACAACACTATATGCTTCTTTTAGCTGAGGAGTTAGTGACTCCCTGTTAGGAAGGTATCCTCACCCCAACTGTCACACAGCACTGTCAAACTGTTACTGTACAGCCTGCTAATGGCAGTTGTCCACCAGTCAGGTTTGGTGAAACATGATGAGCTTGTGTCCCTCCTGTCATGTACAGCATAGTTCAGGCAGTTTAAATTCTGCTGTCATAATGGATGTGTGTAGCGCTCTGCATACTTGCCTGAAGAGGAGGTGCAGTTACGCTATGCAACCATCCCACCAGAGGTAATACATGGCTTTCTTGACATATATTTCTGTATTGTCTGCAAAGGGGCAGGTATTACTGTTAGTTCTAAGGAGACTGATCTGTGGCCAGGTCCCACCAGGGAGGACCTCACATCGTGGGGTTGTACTGGTCACCCATATTTGTAAACACATGATGCAATATGTTGATTCCCCATGTGGGGATGTCATGGCACTGCTGCAGGGCATTGGAAGTAAGGACCTGGACCATCCTTTGGGCAAGTGAGACACAGCACAACTAAGCAACACAGTGTGTACATATTAACCTTCCCTAACGTGTATGTCTGTGCTCTGTACAGACACCTTGCATGACACTTTTCTTGCAACATGCTGAAAGTAACTGCAATACTTACCTGCACAGAGGACAATTAGCATGTAGTGCCAGGAGGAGTCCCCAGATCTCTGAGTCATGTCATCTAAAATGCCATGATAGGAGTTAGCATGGATACGAGCACTAACACTGCCATAGAGCTATTGACACTGGGCTAAACACTGTTACTTTTGCTCAAGGCAAATCATGTCTACTGATTGTAACTGGTGGAGCCCATTAGCTGTTACACTATGCAATGAATGTCAGATATATATGTCACTCCACCAACCATTGCCTGACAAGGTGTATGATAATATTTATTTATTTATTTATTTATATTTATTTACCAGGAAATTATCGACTGGACACAAGTCCTTTTTTAGCGGAGGCCCAGAGAGAAAAGCTCCACAGAAAGTTACATATAGATAACATGGTATGCAGACTAGACAGTATCATTTTACAGTGGTAAATGGTGTTAGCATAAGTACAATGGAAGATTTGTTAAGGTTTAAGTATATACATATACAAGCAGCATACACAAATACTAGGTAAAATAATGCCTAGAATACACTTTATCTGACACTAGAGTTATGATCAAAAAAGAAATGAAAAATGTGTTGGTAAATCCTGGATTTAGTTGGGGTTTTGGCAAGGACAGAGCCAGTGAAATTTTAGATGCGATTTAAGAGCAGACTTGAAAAGATGGCTAGGGAGGGTAGTAATGTTAGTTGGTAGGTTGTTCCAGAACTTGGATATGGCACAGGAGAACAGTGCTTCCCCTGCAGCATTTTTGGCTTTGGTGACTTGGAGCAGATTTTTATTGGAGGAGCGTAGTGACCAACAATATTAGGCCAGCAAGCTTTGCTAGAAACTGTGTATGTCATGAACAGAGTGTTATGTCAGCTGGTGGATAGGCAAGTGTCTGACAGTCATACTCTGGGAAGATAGCATTGGGAGACCTATGCTGCAATGAAGCCAGTCACCAGTGTAGTTCACCATCCTCAATTATTGGCCTTTGACTGAGTACATTACTAAGTTATTGCATATTGGGAGCTGTCATAGAATCGCACACAGAACCAACAGTTAACCAGGATGGCCTAAGACATAGTAAGTTGTTCTCTGAGCCACTGACAAAGACTAACTGCCAAAGAATGCACAGTACTATCCTACTGGAGATCATTTACCCCTATAAAATATTGTATTGTCCACACATCACAACCAAGTCATTACACATGGAGTTATGCACACAGACAGCAATGTAACCTTTGTCTTTGACTGGTTGGTAAGATGTGGGGATGCATTCAGTGTTGTGCAACCTATACTGACAAGTGTGGTATGTAAATCCAAGACTGCCACTGCTATACTGAGTATACTGCTATACTGAATGTGGCAGTCATCACACCTATAATTGTGTGCAAAGGTACCCTTTCTATGTCACTACACAGACACATTGTACAACTGTAGCAGCCACAGAGATTCCATGGTAAACCAATACACACTGTAGATAACATGTCCTATGGAGTCTGGGTCATGACCATAGATGTGCAGTCTGTCTCCTACATACTTTGGAGGGGATGTGTATGGCTCCATACAGGGAGGTGTTGGATCCCACTGTGTAACTCCCATGTATCCATGACAGGACTAACACGTTTCACCTATTCTATGCACCTACAGCATCACTGTAGTATACATAGTACATGCTGGAGAGGCAGGTATGTAACACGGACAGCACACCCTACATGGAACAGGCCTCCTATGCCTGTGATGCACACATCAGCTGTGACACACATCATGTGCAGGTTACAAAATGGGATGCAGAACACAACAATCATAACTGGTGGTGGGCAACTGTCTGTACCGGGCACAGACTATTTGTAAATGGGCCATCTCCATCACCACAGCTTGTAGATGTGTGAGTTCACAAAACCATGGTGACACTTATCAAGGGTAGCGGATCTGTTCACCAATTACGGATGCATGAGTATGCTGAATTCCACCATTGTCCTTGTTATCCTGTTATACACATATCAACTTATGGAGCCATGTACTTATAGTGCTGTACCTTGCTGAAGACATATTTCTGCAGTGCTGACATGCCATCCTGTGCTGCTTTATTGCCACTGTAAATCCATAGCTTATCCCAACAGACTCCTGAAACAGTAACAGAAACAGATCTTTGACACACCTGTCATTGTGTAACTATACAACATCATACAACATAAGGTACACAAACGTATGTGGCATACTCATGACAAATGCCAGCATAGAGTATCTGTCATCAACCAATACAAGTGGCATGGCAAAACAGCACAGTATTACACAAGTACATGTTAAGTAATATAGTCACCCTGTGCATCAGACACATAGCTTCATTTCCCTGCATCGATGGCAAAGATGACAGGGATGTGGCACAGGTATCAATACCTGAACAGGGTGTTGTGTGGGGGATGCAGGAAGCCTAGGCTGACCCAAATGGTTGACAGCATGTGTGTGAGTCAGGAAGGGAAGCAGGTAAAATGGATCATGGAAAGGTACCATGTGTGTCTGTAGATGACCTGCATTTTGACAGTGGTGTGAAAGTGTGTGCATGTACACAGTCAACCTCAGTGCTAGCCCTACATGCGTGTATGTTGGACAATCTTGGATGATATATGGTAGAGTTGACAGTTCATCATCTCTGACCCCAAAAACGGGAAATGGCTCTGCCAGGAGCTGCACTGGCACCTCCAGGCCCAAGGTCAGAATTGGTGCTAGTAACTGATGGTGACTGCTGTCTGCTGGAACTGTGTCTCTATGGGAATGCCCAAGGCCACCATCCCATGGCCTGCCACATCATGGTGTTGGCAGCACACTCCCCTCTTTAATGCTGGATGTACTGCCATTATGGGAGCATGATTGTGCACAGCCACATGGACTCTCAGCAGATGGGGTTGCTGACCTATGTCCACGAGTCTGACGCTCAACTCCAACCACAACTTCCAGATCAGACAATGTGCGGTCCAAAACAGACACTACCTGGGCCCACTTTCTGTCCACTGCATCAGTGAACCAATCCAGGGTGTCCCCAAGGTGGTGGATGCTGTCACAGATGTCAGAGTGTGCTACATCCATAACCCTAAGCATATGTCTGGTGTTCCATTAAGAATATGCCTGTTCCTCCATGATGGGCCGAAACATGGGCTGAGTGACCCATGAAGTGACATCTGCGACAGGTGGTGAATGGACTGCAGGTCTCCTACATGCACCCTTGACAATCCACCTGTGTGGAGCTTCACCAGCTCTCTGGCTTTGGCCAGTGTCTACACTCACTGGAACCATATTCACCACACTTTCCTGTTCAATGTCCCTACACTCTGACTGTCCAATATCTGTGGTCTCCAGAGACAGGGTATGTTTGGGCATACTGACTGTGTGTGGTGACAATGAGGACAGAAGAGGGATGTCAATCTCTGGGACAGATTCAGCCCTCGAAACCCCAACCTGTACCACACAGTGACCACCACCATCATTAGAGTCTGAGAAAACACTGACATCAGATTGTGTTGGGGACAGAGACCGACCCTGCTGGTCACCTGTGATAAGAAAGGAAAATGCAGTGCATTAATACCTGCACTATTATGCTCTGCAGTTCTATGTTGTGATATATGTAAGGCCATATAAACTGTCATCACTATTACAGACCTGTTGAAAACCCAGCCTCATGCAGTAGAACATGAGGATATTACTCTTCCCACTAACAGCTGTAGTTACTTGAAAATAACATCTCATTGCACTGCAGTCTCATTGGCAACAGTGAGGTAAACTGTTGACATTTGTGTAGACTCTGTACAGTTGACAGAACAGATATTACACTCAGTAGTGTCCTGACAATACCATCACATCTATCAGTGTGGTCACGCCTACAAGGCATAGCTGTGAGTCTAACGTGTACAGTCAGAATATATGTGTGCAGTTGCCAATCATGCAGACAATACAGCAATGCAGGCAGTAGGCCTGAGATGACAGCCTAGAGATTACAGTGCCATAAACCTACATCTATAACAAAACAGTGTCTTGCTTACCAGGAGCAGGACCACGGGCTTGGCCAGTACCTGACAGACCTGTGAAAAGTTGAGGAGGAGGTAATGTCAGTACCACCACATGTTCCACCACCATGAGGTAATATGTCCATATATCTCACATTTGCAGTAGTTACTATGTTAACTGTTATATTGGTCAAAATCTGAGCATATCAGTTAAACTGCAGTGAAACCCTTCCCTCCCCCAAAAGCAGACAGATCTGGCACCCACGTAAGACTAGGTATGCCCTGACACACTGAATGCTACAGTATTGCTATGCTGATCAAACTAAGTTTACCTGCACACTCCTCTGCAGTTGACACTGTGGCACCCATATCCATGGTGTAGGGTGTGATGGATGCCTGGGAGCTGTTGTGTGTGCCTAGATTTGCCAGGAATTCTTCATTGGCTGAGAGTGGTATTTCTGCTGCAGTCTCTGCACCGGTAGTGCCACAATCCCTGGCTACATCTGCTGCTCTTCAACATGCGGCATTGATCATGTCTATTGTGCATTGTTGAACCTGCTCATATGTATTTTCCTGATGACCAGTGGCATTGACATCATGGACAAGATCAGCCCATAATGCCTTCTGCTGTTGCCTGTTGTACCTCCCCATGGACTGTAGGAATTCATGGTGATGATGGATCACTTCCACTATTAACTTATTCTCTGCATCCGTGAAAGCTGCATGGCATCTTGTATACATGTTCCCTGAAAGACAGCAACATGGGAGCACATGTCAGGATCAAATACAAGAAATACACTATATAGAGATACAGGAAGGACAGAATGACTGGCAATATCCACTGCTTAATCAAACATGTCATATCCCACAATGCACAAACATACTAAGTGTGTGGATGCAACTAGGAGACTGGTGATAGTCAGGTATTCCTGTGTGTGCCATGACAGATACTGCTGTATGTTCATACAGCCAACATTGGAGTCTATTGTAGTGAGTCTCCAAGGGGCAACCATGCAATAATATGTCAAACAAACTCTGCCAAATAGCCATGTGCTCTTACAGCAACTGTAAAGAGAGAATTCCATGAGCCCAGTGTGCCGCATTGACAATATACATTCCAACCTTGATGTCTTGCACATCCTCTGTATGTGTAAGATATCTGTAGATCATTGACATGTCATTATTACAGTTGTAAGAAAGGCTTAATGCTGTAATCCCTATTCCTCATAAGCATAGTCAGAGTCTGCATCTTGATGTAAACAAGATGATTATATACCTGATGGAGTGCAGTACTCCTCTGCTAATATATGCTGATAGTTAATACTTTGCATACGTGTGGTCTGTGTGGGGAAAGTTTCATACAGAATGGTTTCCTATAGCCAGCTGCTTGCCTTTTTAATATGCTTATCCTCAGCAGGTGATTGCCTCTTAACCAATCTGTGGTTCTGAAATGCTAATTGCAACCAACACAGCTGATTTCCACTATCATCAGCGAATCACACACAACTGCATTACAATATATAAGGCCTTCATGTAGATTAGGAGCCCTTTCCAATATGCTATTCTGGACATTACTGGGGTGATGAGACTACTTCATTGCAGAGGGTAGGTCTGTAGCAGCAACTTTTATATAGATAATAGGTGTGTGATGGCCTGCAGCTGCTGCTGCAGGTAATATGCATAGTCAGAGACACTTTGGAGGACAACGAGCTGTAAGACTAACTCTGGGAGCTGTGTCACTCTTGTTGTAGAGGCAGAGTCAGAGTAAGGCTACCCTTTGCAGTCCTATTAAGGCATGTGTTTAAGGTAAGTATGTTAGGCAATGGTATCACTAATAGAATACTAGGCCACATGTTTGTTGTGTCCTTTAGCAATATGGGGGGTTAATATAGCAATATGTCCATCATTTGGGTGACTGTCAGGCCATGTGTTACAGTCTGGTATTTATTTGGGGAGTGTTTGATTGCAGTGCATGTTATAAGCGGGTACTTCCAATGTGTATGTTAAGTGTGCAGCTGTGCTGTTCAGCACTGTGAGTTTGAAAGGATAGTGTGGTGCACTCTGGTATTAGTGGCCCTCATTTGCAGTACCTGAGTTGAATTTCTCTGTGAATGGATATAATGCATGACCTGACACTTTATATGTTTACTATAGGGATATGTGGTGTGTTTCTATCTGCAGGCCTGTGACTTCCATGTTTCTATCCACAAGCCTGTGACTTCCATCAGTGAAATGCAAGACATTTAATTTGATATGCATTGTGTGAATAAAGAGTGCATGGCTCAGTCATCATTTGCTGGCCTCACAATACTATAATTCCAGTGCTACACACCACTGGACTTGAACCCATGACTGTGTGTGGCAAAATGTATGATTTGCAAGGCATTTAGCAGACCAAGCTGCTGAATCACTGCTACAGTAAGCATATTTGCAATATATATATGCGCACATACAGGCTGTGACAAACATTCTCTACATCCATCAGTAAGTGCATGGCTTTAAATGGATGTATTTCTGCACCAGGGTCCCAGTTGAACATGTATTTTTCCATTCATGCCTTAGCACGTGTCTTTCTATATGTTGCTAATAAAAGGGCATCTTTACCTGCTATCACAGGCCTCACTTACATCCATTATTTTTTCTTTGGCTTTCTAGTGGTGTACGGTTACACCAAAGTGCAAGGTACACTCCCGTTTTTTCCATTACTTTTTAATCAAATTTGTGTGATGGGTCATGCAGCTCCACTGAAACAAGCTTAATGATTTTAACTGGCATTTCCTATGTTGTCTTTAAATCACCTGTTTTAATTAAGAGTCATGTGCCAGGGCAAGTTAATGTAGTGGTCTGCAGTTGTAATGTCTTGGGTTCAAAATATGGCAAAGGTGTTTATTTTGTAAGTGTGTATTACAATTAAAAGACACATATTCAGTATAGCTCTATTTAGCTGACCATAGAAAAGCTGAGCAATCCAGCATGTTGAACAGTGCTGTGCTAAAAAAATATAAAGTAAAGAAAAACGGGGGGATAGAAAAGTGATGAAATGGTTGCAACCATGGGGGAAAACATAATGAAAGGCAGGTAAGAATGTGCAGGAAGGGTGTGGGGAAAAAACATAGCTATCTTTGTCTTGTACAGCAGCAACTGTACAATTTGACAACATGTCTATATGACTTTGAACTCTCACCCCCAGATAGAGGGGTGAGGACAATATAACTACATTGTCAAGTCAATTGGACCACGTTATGTGTATCCAGTGGGAACATGTTTGAAAATGAGAGCTATGTATGGGACAATAATTTTTTAGGACATGTGCCCATTTCTTTTAAGGTGAGAGTGGAATTTTGGGGAAGGGACATAGGTACATGTGAAGGAGGTACATTGGTTATGTGAGGATGCATTTGCAGACAAACAAGCAAGACAGCAGGCAAGGGTGGTATGTGACACATGAGGGAAATCAATTCCTTGGATAGGGAGGGAGTTGTGGAATCTAAGTCACATGTTCCTCAACAAGGCAGCAGTGTGATTCACAATCCCACCTATGGGGCTGTTTGCACTGCTCCGTCACCACCCTCGAGTGACAGTGGTGGAGGCTGGGCACCGAGGCAAGGCTACCCCACCAGGTTGTCCAGCATGTCCTCAATCTAGCGCAGGTAGCAGTTAAACCTACAATAGACTATCCTGTGCAACAAAACTGGCAGCTCAGCCTGGGTGACGACTCCCCATCCACCACTGCTCACAGCGGTGGGCCCGTCCCATAGGGGAGTACTACCCGATGCCACAGGTATTGTAGGAGCAACGGAGGGGGCACCACCAGTCTGGGTCCCAGATATGTTGGGAGTTGGTGCAACGACGATGAGGTGAGGTAGGCAGATCAGCTGGAATTGGTCTACTCTGACGTGCTGTGGTAAATGAGGTATAGCAATAAGTTAAGGTTAATAATAACCAAACCATTGTTTGTATTAACAGAACATCATATTTATCAATCAAAATACATATTAATGCATATTATGTGTAACACAACACTAAGTAATATAACAGTCAGTATGTTAACAGAATGTCAGTAAGAATTAAACCATAAGGCCAAACAAACAGTTAAACAAAATATGTTAGTATTGAATCATAATAAAACATAATAAATCACATTTTGCAAAAATATATTTAGTTTAACAAAATATGTTAATATTAAATCATAATAATAAATAATAAATAAATGAAGATAAGGGATGGGGGAGAGAGAGAAAGAAACATTCTATTACTGACAATGCAGACTACATCCATGAAAACACTGATAATAAATACTCTACAGGCATGTAGTGTCAGTTTTGAGTACAGTGACTACAATTCTCCTATAGCTGATGCAGCACAGACACACCTCTCAAGCTGTTAGCATGGGTCAGTATGGGCCAAACAATAACAAATGCAGGTACACAACTACACAGAACACTTTCACATAGTATGGACTTACATAACTACCAAGATGTTCTGTAAGTGGATTTGGTAATACATTACATTCCATGTAATCATTTTTCTGGTAATCCTGTGACAGATGGATTAGACAGCTTTAATTAGATTAAGAAATCATGATACTTGAGAGGCATATTTGTGTACAGTACATAAACTATACATCCATCATGCTTTAGTTGGCAGGCATGGGAATAGAACCCAATAACTGTGACTGCAGGGAACAATGCAAAAAATGTAACAATCGACTACAGCCAGCTTACTGCAGACATGCAAGGAATACAGCCATACTGGAAATATTTAGACAGATGTAGTTAGCAATCAACAATGCTGCTTAACACTTTATTGGTATTGCTGATGTGTCTGTGAAATGTAAACACAGTAATATCTGCTCATAACATGGGCTACCTCAACCATGTACCTTTTGTTCCTGGAGTGGGATTAAATGAGAGCATTATGTGACTGAATTAATTTTGAATTCTAGAACTATTATAGTGTTATACTTGACTGCAGTGACAGTAGACCACACATGCATGGAATACAGCTGTACTGCATTTATTTAAACAGATTTATTTAAGAATCAGCAATGCTGCTTAACACTTTATTGGCATTGCTGATAAATGTCTGTGAAGCCCACACACAATATCTGCCCATAGAGTGGGCTACCTCTCCCATATACCTTTATTACCTGGAGTAGGAGGAACAGAGAGCATATAGTGACTGATATTGGCCTGCAGACAGTGTTACACTTGACTGCAGCAGCCTTACCATAGGCAAGCAATGCATTCAGCTCTTTTGCAATGGTTATGACAACACAATCCTGCTGTATGCCATTTTGCTTAATGTTATTGACACTGTTTAGCATTTATTGCAATACAGTTGTCACTGTTCATTTATTGCACTACAGCTCTAACTGCCCATTTTTTGAACTACAATTCTACTTGCTCATTTATTGCACTACAGTTGTTATTGTGTATATTTTATTATTGTAAATGCTTTACTCTTTCTTATTATTGCACTACAGCTAGCATAATAAATCCATACTTACCACACTCATATTGCAACCTGGCTATGCACCTGACATGGGACTCAACATTGCGAGCACTCTCAGCTGGAGTTGTTGGAAAAGAAACACACCATATGCCTACCAGTCTTGAAGACATTCAGCTTGAAGTTTGGTAAAACAGTGGAAAACATACTTACATACTTGTGGGGCATTCCTATTCAGGTCATCAAACTGGTGATGATACTATTCACCAGTGTGAGGAATAACAGTAGCACTGATAGGTTCCCTGGCCAACTGGGCCCAGGCCTCCACCTTACATTCCAAGTCCTAGAAACCACCCTGCATCAGTCTGGGTACATAATTGTTTGCCAGGAGCTCAACAAAGACCCTGGACTCCTGAGCACCCAATCTTTACAACTGAAAGCGTGTACCTTCACCAGCACTACCTGCTATAGCAACAGATTGATTAGACTCCAAGGAATGGTCCAGAATTCTTACCTACTGGCCTTAATATAGGCTGTTTTTTTTTGCCCTTACACATCATGCAGCAACATTAAAAAAGCACTGCATTGCTAAGCATCTTGCAAACCAGCTAAGCTGAGCCAAGCAAAGTGAAAACTCACAGTTTTAGCTAAGCTTAGCACCGTGCAAACAGCAGTAGCTTTTAGCAGGTTTAAGCAGTGGTCAGCATAGCACAGCAGTGCCATATTTCACACATATATTTTTAAAGTTAAACATACGTAATAAATGAAATACATCTTATGACTGCTATGGACTTAAACCAGAACCTACTAAGCATTAGGCTGTAACTCTACCCATTTAGCTACTTGGATATTATGAAAACTAGTATACCTTCACATAAACTACTAGGCTACCTGTTATCTCTGCTAAGCACTGTGGCATGTCACGCAAAAAATCCTTAAATAGATGGAGAAATAATTAAATAATGACATCCTGCTTCTATTTTTAGATGTTTGTCAGCTGTCAGCTATGTATGTATGAGTGCCACGCCATGCAATTAAACAAAAAAAAAAAAAAACAATTATGTGATTATGATAATTAATTACATCTAGTTTCTATTTTAAGATGTGTAGCAGGTGTCAGCTGTCTATATGTGAGCACAGCTTGGCATTGCTGTGCTCCATGCTGCATGATTATACAGGGAGGGGAAAATAGAAAAAAAAATCATAACAATAAAATATTATGCATTTGAGCCAATTCACAAAGTAGCAGGGAGCATTACAGGGAACCTCACATTGGAAATAACATCTGACCAGGCATCCACAACCATGGGTAGCCTCTACACTTCTTCCAACATGGATTCAATATCCCTTTTCCTATACTCTCCCTCGGCAGCATGCCATGATTAATATGCATGAAGCACTGCTGAGGGGGAACCATAGCCATTTATATGGATACATTCAATGCAGGCTGTTCACGGTGCCTACATGGCTTTTATTAAATCCTGGGGATAGTCATTCCACATATTTAACTGAGTACCACCACCACAGACACTAGGTTGTGGCACAAAGACATCAGTGCATTGAAGAAGAGATCCATATTATTACCTGAATGATGTGCGCTAATATCCTTAAGTTGCATCACACTTATGAATTCATTGTAGGTGGTTGAATAAAAGAAGTAACATCCATTCATGCAAAAGTATATGCAATGTACTTATTACAGTACTTTACAAGTGAAAGGTTCCTTATGACACAACTACTTTTTTATTCTTGTTTTATTTTCTACGAGTATTTTGTTTTCTTTTTCATTATTATCTGTTTATATGTTTTATTTATATAGGGGGAATTTAATAAAGCCTACACATTTTTCCCATGCAGGCATTGCACTGCTATGCTTACATGGCTGTGAACATTTCTAAATTTAGTAAGCAGTGCTGAGCAGCACGCACACATGCGCCAACATGGAAACTTCTGTGGCATGCAAATCACCTCATAAGCAGGTGAATCTCATGCAAATGAGGCAGGTAGAGTAATCCAGCAAGCAGATAGGCACTTCGTCAGACCCTGTGTCAGTGTTTGTATTGTAAATGGAAAGTTTCTATGTACAGGAGGATAGACAGGCAAAAGGGGTTGTAAAAATGTAGATATTTGGACAGAAATGTCATACCACATACACATATGACTGGAACTATCATCCTGTATGTTGGAAAAATGAAAGGAAGTAAGTTAAATTAATATTTTTTTAATAATCTGGGCATGTTTGTGCAGTTACCACAGTGCACAAACATGCTTCTTAGAAAAAAATAATTGGAAAAAAGAAATGAATTAGTATGTGACAGAAATGTATTGCAGGACTGTGTGTGAAATCCCTATAATAGTGCTGTTGCTAACATGGTTGGGCTCTGAAGTGTGTATTTTCCAGGCTCTGAGCATGGATATCCTATGCAAATGAGGTGGAGGTACTGAATAGCAGAAAAGAGTAATCGTATTTGCATATCCTCTTCGTGTAGGCTTAGACCCATGTTGCTATTTAACCAGGAGGTAGCTGACACGAGGGGGGGGGGGGGTGTCTACTGACTTCTAAGCTGATTTCACCTTAGATGCACGTGCTTGCATAGTGTGCCACCTGGCTGAGCTCTTCCTTCCAGGGGCATGTGTCCACTAACTTCTAAACTTCATTTACCTTGTGTGCACATGTTTGTGAGGTGCACCAAGGTGCTCAGTGTGTTTTAAAAAGAATAAATGTATTTAATTAGTTTTGACCCTTGTTTAATCTGAAATATGGCCATGAAATGATATTAATTATATTGCAGGCAGGTACAATGCATCATAGCTACCCAATCACACACTCTGCAACTACAGAAGAAATCTATAAAGTATGCATACATCCTACATTCTGATTTTATCAATACTCTGCAGCATTGCCGTACAGACTTGTGAATTTTTACTGAGAGAATGTTAGGAGCTGCTGCAGGTCTGCTTCACCAGTATCTGCTGGATGTTGAAGTCAATGCTGCTGCTGCTGCTGACAATTGGCCTAGACAGAGAAGGAGATAAGTGTTCAGGCTCAGGGTGACCTTCCAGGACCTACATGAAATGGAGATTGTAAAGCACTACAGGGTAGACAGAGACATACTACAATAAATCACTGAGCTCTGCTGCCCTCAAGTCTGACCCAGAGACAACAGAGGGGAACCCATTCCAATGGAAACAAAGGTATGTATAGCCCTTAGGATATTAGCTACAGATACTTTCCAAAGACCAACTAGGGACATGATGGGAGTCTCACAGACATCAGCATCTAGAGTACTCCATTAGTTCCTGGATGCCATGCTACCACATGCCAAGGAGTACATTTCTTTTCCCCTCACCACTGAGGTGAGGGCCAGAAATATGCAACATTTCTACCATGTAGCATACTACTCTGAGGTACTGGGTGCTATAGATTGCACTCAAGTACACATCAAGTCACCACCCAGTGAGGAGGGTAGAATATACATCAACTACAAGGGGTACCATTCCTTCAATTACCAGATCATGTGCAATGCCCAGGGGATTATCATGAATGCATGTGCTGGCAGCCCTGGCAGTTATTATGGCTCCCATATCTGACATACATCACAGCTGTATCAGATGTTTGCTAGGAAGGACATCCCACATGGCCATTTACTGCGGGATGCTGGCTAGGCCCTGGAACTATGGATGATGACACCTATCAGAAATGCACAAAAACCCACCAAAGAATGTCATAATGAGGCACACGCACAAACTAGGAACATCATAGACCATGTGTTTGAGCTTCTAAAGCCGTGGTTCCAGTGCCTCAATATATCTTGTTGAGCCCTGCAGTACTCTCAGGCCACATGTGTACATATACTCACAGTATGTGCTATGCTACACAATATGATCCTGTAAAAACAGCTGCAGCTGGATCAACAAATGGAACACAGCCCCCCACCACCGCCTAGGTCACAACACCCACAGTCACAGGAAAGACTCAGAGAATGAACCCTCTGATAATGTCCCTGTAGGCAGACATAAGCATGCCCAGTACACCCTGGCTTTGAGTAAGAGACAACACATAACAAATTCACTGATAACCTAGGGTCCCTGGGACTGACACCTTAGTCCTAATCATATATATATATATATATATATATATATATATATATATATATATATATATGTGTGTGTGTGTGTGTGTGTGTGTGTGAATATAATATTGATGCCAGGCAACCCACACAACCTGTGCCAATACATTATTTGGCTGTGCCCTGCTTGCATCAGACAGAGTTAGCCCTGAACTACAGTTCTGTCAACCACTGCATTGACAAAGTAAGTCCCTCAACTACACACTACTTGTAAGGTTAATTATAATATGCTATTGTTTGTATGGATTTGCTGCATTTATGCAAGGAAATATAGTGGGCTACTTGAACACAAGTAACAACTGCATTGGACTACAGTTACCCAGTCCACTAGTATGTGTTTCTTAATATTCCCTAGGCCTTTTGGTTGGAATATGCACTACATCAGGCAAGGGAGATGTTAAACAGTGGGGTCACATGATAGTTGGACTACTGTGTATCCCAGCAGCACATGTAATGTTGCTACCATACACCCAACACAGCAGTTTCCATATATAACCGCTGTAACAGTAAGTCATCAATGGTATATCAGCAGTCCAGGTAAACTCAGAGCACTAACATAAAAATAGAGCACACATTGTATGTCTCACTTAATGTAAGAATAACAACATACAAATGTATGCTTTTGATTGTGTGATGAATAACTTCTCTTTGGCTGGCAGCTTGTCTGGCTCAGTGGACTACAGAAGTTAGCAAGGGTGATGCCGTTGATGGTTCAAATCTAAAGGTGTCCACATCTTTTGCATATGCGGTATTATTATGTTGGTGTTGTCACAGACTGTCAGTCTATATGTGGTGTAACATTATGAACCTCTGTCACATATTAATTACGTCAGACAGCTGGAGAATGCCATGGACATTTTGAGTGAAGTGCAGTACTGCAGAAACAGGGACAGATGTTAGTGTCTGTAACACACAAAATCCAGGACTGGAGTGCAAGTAGGTGTGGCCTGGAGTCACTTTATAAGTAGTGACAATCCCACTTGGCATGCCCATATACTTAGTTAAACTCAGTGCGATCCTGTTGCCCCTTGATCAAACATATATGTATACATATCTGTCTCTCACTATCTGTTTCTCACATACATAGCATATGTATCCGTATGTAGTTTCAAATATATATATATATATATATATATATATATATATATAAAATGTTTTATATATATATATATATATATATATATATATATATATATATATATATATATATAAAAGGTTTTATATATATATATATATATATATATATATATATATATATATATATATATAAAATGTTTATATATATATATATATATATATATATATATATACATATATAAAATGTTATATATATATATATATATATATATATATATATATATATAGATCTATATATAAATATATACAGCCATATATGTATTTATTTATTTTACTTTTGTTGACTGGGTTTGTCCATCTAAACTAAGTAGCCCTTTTTCAGCAGAGGCCCTGGGAGAAAAGCTCCACATGTTCAACAGATTATAATTTACAAAAATAAGTAAACAATCAACAACTGGTTTACGGAAAATATTCAAAGCAACATATACATAAAAAACAAGGATTTACTATAGTAAACTAATCATTATGTCTGTGAGGTTTAGAATTCTGCATTATTCAGGAGGACTAACAATAGTTTTGTCACCAGATGTAAAATCTTACATTATGCAGATAAAAATTATATAATGTGCTTAGGATAGAGAAGTTAATGTGAGACAAGGTCTAGGGAGTTAGAGAAAGTTACATAGGTTGGGATCAGATAGAGGTTATATACATATATAAAAACATACATCTCAGTCTCTCTTCATATGTGTACCTAACACATACATATATCATACACACACACACAGCTACATTTATATATACATCCCTGTTATACAAAGAAATATGTGTGTGGATGACTGTATTGTCATACATAGCCTAATACTGGTGAGTAAAGCTATTCTGTAATGTTGTCCAAAGGATCCAAATTAAGGGATCAACAGTATATAATACACTTACCTGCATACTCCTGTGCCTCCTGGGTGTCACAATATAGACAGCAACAGGTGACCAGGTGGTGTAATGTATAATGTTGTCTATGCATGGACAGGGTACATTGTCCCTGCTCACAGACTTGCCAGTGTAAGTGCAAACAGTCACATATGGCCATACTGTCTACTGTAGACCCATAACTAGGATAATAAGAGTTATCTTACTGCTAGGATACTAGATGCAGATAGTACAAAGCAATACCACTCTGCAGGCCACAGATGCTGTTCAATGCAAGCCTAGTATGTGTAATCCACAATTAGTTTGCCTGCAATCACATATAACACAGACATCAGCTGTGGCACATGTGATAAGTACTGTGATCTATAGTGCGTAAAACTAGATAGGAAGGGGTTCTAATCTCACTACAGGCCACTTGTTTTGTGTGTGTGTGTGTGTGTGTGTATCGCCCTGCCAAACAACTGAAAAACCTTTATTGGCTATCAAACAGCAATGGTTATGAACTTTTTGGCCCTGTAAGTTGCTGCTGGCTTCCAAACTGCCCTCTTCTACAAGGCCTGATGATGTCATCTATGTTAAGACTACCAGCTGCTATTGTAGTATCTGGCTTAAGCTGTGATGCGTCTGATAAATACTGTGATCTACAGTATGTAAGACTACATAGGTAGGCATTCCGATCTTGCTACATGCCACTTGGTGTGTATGTCCATATGATAAATATGATCACCTCAGTAACTTACGAAGAGATAGGGTTTTGCAGAATTTTAGCTGTAGCAGGTGATGTGGTCCTTCAAATGCCTGACCACAGTTTGGCCTGCTGATGTCATCAAGCATAATATGTCCTAAACTGACAGTACTATCAGACATGAGGTGTGTTGCTTGCATCACATACTTTGATCTGTAGTGTGTACCATTATATATGTAAATGTTCTAATCTACATATAGCCAACTTGCACTATGTGTGTGCCAGGCCATGTCCTGAAAGCACTAATTGGAAGTGGCACTATCCTCAATGTAGCCATGTTAGTGTATGTGGCTGTTAGAGCACTTTACATCATATTAACCTTACTAGCATAGTGGCCACACAGCCATCACAATTGTACACTATATATCATTATTTATATGATCAGCACATATTGCTGCAATCCAAGATGGACACCTGCAGAAGCCCTGTGGTGAAATGACGGTCACCCAACCAGTCATACAGATTGCATGTGCTGAGTTGCGCTGTGGTGCTCTGCTTGCCATTAGCCAGAGCTCTATTGCAAAGCTTGGTTAAAGACCGCTAGACAAATCTCAACCACCAGCATATATTATTAATGTCACATACTAGGTTAATGTCCTTACAGTGATTAATGCATGTGGTATGGCACCTACAGAAATGCAGCATTTGCAATCAGACATGGTCACACATTGCATCGTATGCAAGGCAGAGATCACCTTGGAGTATTCAATATGACACAGTCTACAATGGCACTCATTTCATATGATCCTCATTGAGCACATGATGAAGACATGAAGTTCCCTTGTGAGGGACCATACTGTTGTGTGCAAGTGCCAGTACTGATTGGAAAGGTCCATTACAAAATGGCCACTGCACTCAGATAATGGTATGCTGAGGGAATAGTACATGGAGGTTGAGAATGTCAATTACAGGTGATTGTGACCTCAGCTATGACACATGATTCCCATCATACCACTGGGGAGACATGGTGATCTCAGGCACATTAGGTGTAAGTCTGTGTGGCCAGGTCTGTGTGCCCAGTTCTTTCACCCCTGAGTATATACATCACATGTTGCAACTGATACTTACCAGGTACACAGGTGTTAGTGATGGAAATGATATTACATATATATTTGCATGGAGTTTATTGCCATTACTATGTCAACAGACATTTGTTTATCAATACCCTCTTGTAGGATATTGCTCACAGACTCCATGAGCACTCACACTTTGCAGACATCAGCCAACTTTGTTAGGTACAGACAGTCAGTATTTGCTTGTATCATGGTTAAGTGGATTCCAAGCAGTAGAGGACCAAGGACTCAGCCTGTTGAACAATGCTGCTTACAGAACATCTATTGGAGGTGGGTGTCCCTATGTTGAGTATCTATGCCATGAATGGACCATGAAGTGATGCCTACAATGATAGTAGCATGGATGCCTAAGAGGGTGCTTTGTTCATAATGCCTGAGTGGGAAATATAGTCAGATGGCTAGGCTCAGTCAAGGAAGTTGTATGCCTTGAAGTCCCCTCACCCAGATCTTTGGTGAGGGCCTCGGAAATGTCCATCATGTTTAACAGTCATGATCCCCCTGTCAAGCATCCAAACTGTGTACAGTCAACTGTGTCTAGATCACATATACGTGTGCTAATCAGCTCCATGATGATTGCCCTTGTGGCCACACATATTATGGATAATCAAGCAAAGAGGTCTACAGTTCTGGTGGTCAGTGCATGCACTGCCTCTGTGCAAGAGTATAGCTGTTGGCATTGCCCAGTCAGTTGGGATTGTTCCAGTGGTTTCAGTATGATTGCAAGGTGTTTCCAATAGTGTTAGTAATCCATTACTCATCCCATGTAGGATGCATCCTGGGGTGTTAGCATATCCAATAGATTCTGTGTATGCTCCATAGACAGGCCATTTATGACCTACTCTGTAGATATAGAAGTTATGGGACAGATTGTAGGAATGTCATACATCACATATGGTGGGGAGAGGGGGAGTAAATTTGATGCAGAACATGTGGGACTACAGGTTAGCTATGGGTACAGACCCATTCTACATGGCATCATTAAGTGTGAGTTCACTGACAATCTGGCCCTGTGCTTTGATGTTAAACATGCAACTACACTGTGCATTGTGGTTCTGTTTTGTGTGGGTGACAAACTGTGTCACTTACTGTGTCTACACAGTATCACAACACTATGTTGGTGTTGTAGCTGTGGAGGTTGTGGCATCATTTTAGGAGGCGCACCCCTCACACCAACTGTCACACAGTAATATCCACCTCCTATTGACACCTTGATAATGTCAGTTTTCCACCAAACAGGTCTGCTGTGCCATCAAGAGCCTGTGTTCCTCCTGACAGGTACAGCTGTGTTTATGCAGTTGTAATGCTGCAGGCATAATACATGGGTGTACAGCTCTGCATATATGCCATTTCATTAGAGGGGGAAGGTACAGTCAAGCTAAGGAAACCATTCCACAGGAAGTAATAAATGGCATTGTTGAAATATATGTCTGTATTGTCTGCAAATGGGGGTTACTGCTGGTGGTTTTAATGACACTAATCTGTGGTCAGATCCCACCAAGGAGGACTTCACACTAGGGGGCTGCAGTGGTTACCAATACTGGTAATCACATGTTGAAATACATTGGTTCCCCTTGGGGAAAATGTCGCTACACTGCTTCAGGACATTCTAGTTAAGGACATAGACTAACCTTTGGCCAAGTGATCTGCAGCATGACTTAGCAACACAGCATGGTGTACTGATATATCTATGTAGACATGTACATATACATATGCACAATGGGTGTCTGGATACATGGAGCTCCTTCTGTAGCTGGTTATTGCTTGATTATGTGTCCTTCCAGTACTGAATAACACCTGCAGTGTCCCCGGGAAATCACAGTGTTTTACAAAATCTGGATGTGTATCTATCCTTAATGAGTATGCATACACCACCTCCATTACCTTGAGCACTTTCATTTTGAAGTGTGAATATGTGGATGGACAAGTAGCCTGGCATGGCTGTGGTGCTGTCCACAGCCTTGAACCCCATTTCCTTGACTGCACACATGTCTGCATAATCCAGGGTGGGGACACATTCCACAGAGTGGGGTTCAGTGTTGCCATATCCACCGTGTAGCATTGTAAACATGATGTTGTATAAGGATGGTGTTCTCATTGCCGACGTTTCCCTGAACAGTGTATCTAAATTGCATTGTGGGGGTGTCAGTAGCTGTGGCCATGATTCCAAATCTCAGGGGTGTGAGAGGATCACCATCACTGGTGAAGCATTGATGACTGTTGAGTAAGGCATCCCTGGCAGACGTAGTAGATCCCCTGATAATGACATCACATGCTATGGCAATTGTTGACTTCCATCAATTTCCATGTGTATGAAGCCAAAATCCTACATGATTGTCAACTGCAGCTGCAAGGTACACGTATACCTGCAAGAGACACAAACTGGCTAAGCACAGTTATGTTTCTGCATACAGGCCAGTGGCGCATGCCACTAGCTGTACACACCTGCAGGAACTATGATGTCAGCATTATGCTAAATGATTTGTGACAATGTGTGATAAGGACTATTGTTTCAATCCACAGACAGCTATCTGTCACCTGTCCTATAGCCACTTGACACAAATATCAATGTGTTTTACAATGTAATCACCTCTGACTAAGAGGTGTGATGTTGTGTTTTGCCTTGGGTGCTTAACCAGTGAGACAGTTGTGTATACAGTATTATGTGCACTATGCACTCCAGAGTCAGTATGTACTGAGGTGTCTGCTTGGAAATGTGTCTGTTAAGGAGCTGCAAACATGCAGGTGTGTGTGTGATGTGGGTGTAGGTGGTGCAGGATGTGAGCTATGCATTTTGGCATAATGCTCATTGCTATATATAATGACTGCTGTTGGAGACACCGTGGCAGTAAGGTTTGAAATGCAGTCACATCTGTCAAATGTTGTGTTTGTGTGTCATAGGAGTAGAGGGGCGGGGACACTTTCAACACCTTAGCAGCAGGTCTTGCAAATATAGGGTCATGCTACCATACCCTTGAAGTTGACAGCCTGATGTACAGTGTTTTTAGGCACAACTTCTAGTGAAGATATGGATGCCCATGCAAGCATAGTGGACTTATTCAATTTTGCTGACATTACGTTGGCCTCAGAAGTGCATGATGCCTGTCAAGCATCTAGACAACACACTGGTTGTTGTGTGATATGATGTGGGCACACAGATATGTGTGTCTGGTACATAACTGTACAGTATGACATGCCTAGGACATGTGGCAGGTGGGCACACATTGGCCAAAGGTAGCCAGTCTGCTGCAGTAGGCCTCACTGCCATGTCATGCAGATATGCACCAATAATGTGTTGAAGGGTAGGATGAATGATGTGCTGTGAACGTGTCATCTATAATGGCTCACCAGCAGTGTGCTGATTGTTACAGCAAGACTGGATATCTATGTCTATATGCATTACATTGTGGTGCTACAGCTCTGCTAATAATCCCCCTTTTGTCAGTTCCCTAGTGACATGCCACCAATCCTAGAACAGATGGCATAACACAAGTGATTTCCCAGGTTCTTAATCAAGGCTTATACTTGGAAAAGGGTATGTGAAACCTAAAGATGCTTTCATGCTGTACAACAGGTATGTGAATGGCTTGTTAGCCTGTTACACACATATGGACTTATGAAGCTATGCAACTATATTGCTGTACTTTTCTAAGGACATATTTCTTCTATGCTGACAGTATATTTTGTGTTTTGACATCTTTGGCGGTCTTGCTGCTGTGTATCCATAGGTGTCCAAAAAACAAACAAGTGTAGAAGCGGAGAAAAAATGGCAATTAAGTTCTTTCTTTCTGGAAAACGTTTATTTACCAGACCACGGTCCACTCAGTAAATTAGATAGGTAAACACAATCAATCATAAAACATAAACGATATTGAGCCCATAGGTGTCCCCAACAGAATCCTGAAACAGAAACATGAGCAGGTCCATGACACACCTTTCAGTGTGTAAGTATACAGCCATTGCATCATACAACATAAGGTACACAAACATTTGTGGCTTACTCAGTACAAATGTCAGCCTACAGTATCTGTCAGTAATCACTACAAGTGGCATGGCTAAACAATGCATTACACAAATACATCTTAATTTATATAGTCACCCTGTGCATTAGACACATACCTTCATTTCCCTGAATCAATGATGAGAATGACAGGAATGTGGCACAGGAATCATCACTTGCACAGGGTGTTGTGTAGGGGTGCAGGAGGCCTAGTCTGATCTAAAAGGTTAACAGCATGTGTGTTAGTCAGGAAAGAAAGCAGGCAAGATGGACCATGTACCTTGTCTGTCTGTAGGTGACCTGCATTTGACAGTAGTGTGTGAGTGTGTGTGTGCGTGTGTGTGTGTGTGTGTGTGTGTGTGTGTGTGTGTGTGTGTGTGTGTGTGTGTGTGTGTGAAGCTCAGTGCTAGTCCTACATGTGTGTATGTTAGACAGCTTTGAACCATGCATGGTAGAGCTGGCAGTTCAATGTCTCTGGCCCCTAACACGGGAACTAGCTCTGCCAGGAATTGCACTAGCACCTCCATGCCAAAGGTCAGAAGTGGTGCTAGTACCTGATAGTGACTGCTGTCTGCTGGGACCATGTCCTCCATGCGAATAGCCAAGACCATGAGCTCATGGCCTGCCATGTCTTGATGTGGACATCACAGTCCCTTCTGTAATACTGGATGTACTGCCACTACGGGAGCATGATTTTGCAAGGCCACGTGGATTTTATGCAGATGGGGATGCCGAACTACATCCACAAGGCTGACGCTCAACACCAACCACACATTCCTGCACAGACACTGTGCTTTCCAAGACAGATACTATCTCAGCCCACCTTCTTTCCACTGCATCATTGAACTGATCCAGGGTGTCAACAATGTGGTAGAGGCAGTCATGGATGTCAAACTGTGCTGCATCCATAACCCTAAGCATGCATCTGGAGTTCCTTTCAGAATGTGCCTGTGCCTCCATGATAGCCCAAAACATACACCGAGTGAACCATGATGTCACACCTGTGACAGGTGGTGGAAGGACAGCAAGCCTCCTATGAACACCCCTATCAATCTGCTTGTGTGGATCTTCACCAGGTCTCTGGCTATGTGAGTGTCTAAACTCAATGGAGTCATAGTTGTCACATTTTTCTGTTCAGTGTCCCCACTCTCTGACTGTCCAATATTTGTGGCTTCTGGAAATTGGGTATTTATAAGCATACTGACTGTGTGCGGTGATAATGAAGGCAGAAGAGTGATGTCACCCTCTGGAACATATTCAGCCCCTGAAACACCAACTGTGCCTCACTGTAGCCACCATTATCATCAGAGTCTGAAGAGACACTGACAGGTTGAGTAGGGGACAGAGACTTACCTCCTGGTCACCTGTGATAAGAGAGGAAAAAGCAGTACATTAATACCTGCACTATTATGCTCTGCAGTACTATGTTACATTAAATGTACAGCTCTATACACTGTTGGCACTATTACAGATGTGTTGAAACCCCAACCTCATGTAGTATGACAAGAGGATATCACTATTCCCACTAACAGCTGTAGTTACTTGAAAATAAATTCTCTTCACACAGCGATCTCATCCACGAAAATGAGGTTTACTTTTGACATTTGTGAAGACTCTGCACAGTTGATACATATTGTAATCTGCAATGTCCTGACAATACTGTTACATCTATCAATGTAGTAACACCTACAAGGCATACATATGACTGTAACATGTGTACAGTCATAAAACATCTGTGCAATTGGCAATCATGCTGACAGTCCTCCAACACTCTACACAGCAGGCCTGGGATGACACTTTAGGGATTTCATTGCTGTAAACCTACATCTATAACAAAACAGTATTGTGCTTACCAGGAGCAGGACCAAGGCCTTGCCCAATACCTGATGGACCTGTGAAAAGTAGAGGGAGAGGTAATGTCAGTACCACTGCATGTTACACCACAACATGGTAATATGTCACATTTACAATAGCTACTATGGTAATTATTATATCAGTCTGCATCTGAGCAGGAGAGTCAAACTGCAGTTAAACCCTTCCCCCCGCAAAAAACACAGACCTGACACCCACATAAGAGTATGTACACCCTCACACACTGAATGCTACAGTATTGAAATGGTGATCAAGCTAAGCTTACCTGCACACTCCTCTGCCATAGAAACTGTGGCACCCACATCTACGATATATGGTGTTATTGATGGCTGTGAGCTGTCATGTGTGCCTAGATTCACCAGGAATTCCTCAGTGGCTGAGAGTGGTTGTTCTGCTGCAGGCCTTCCAACAGTGACACCATGATCCCTGACTGCATCTATTGCTCTTCTGTGTGCCTCATTGATCATGTCCATTGTGCAGTTTCGAACCTGCTCATATGTCTTGCTCTGATGACCTGCAGCATTCATGTCATGGACAAGGTCAGCCTGCAGTGCTGCCCGCTGTTCCATGTTTTGCCTTCCCCTAGACAGTAAGAGTTCATGGTGTTGCCAGAGGTCTTCAAGTATAATCTCATTCTCTGCATCTGGGAAAGGTGCATGTCATCTTTGGTACACGTGACCTGAAAGACAACAGACTGGGAACACATTTCAGGATCGCATACATGGAAGTACACTATGTAGAGATGCAGCAAGAACATAATGGCTGGCTTCACTGCTAGATCACACATATCATATTTCACAGTGTGCAAACATACTAAGTGTGTGGATACAACTATGATACTAATGATAGTCAGCTATTCCAGTGTGTGCCATGACAGTTGCTGCTGTATGATCATACACACAACACTAAAGTCTATTGTAGTGTGTTCTCTAGGGGAACCCTCCAATAATATCTCAAAACAACAGTGACAAACAAATAGTGTGCTATTAAACCACTATAAAGGAACAGTCCCAAGAGACCAGAGTGCCACACTGGGAAAAAGCATTCTACCTTTGATGTATTGTGTGTCATCTGTAGGTGTAACAAATCTGGATATCAATGACATGTCATTATCACAGTTCCAAGAAAGGCTTAATGATGTTACACCTATTCCCTGTAAGTATATTCACCATCTGCATCCTGCTGTAAACAAAAAGATTACATACCTGCTTGAGTGCAAAACTCCTTTGTTGATATGTCGTGATGTGTGTTCTGTGTGCAGAAAGTCTCATACAGAATGATTTCAAATAGTCAGCATGTTTACCTTTTAACTTGCTTCTGATTAGCAGGTGACTGCATCTTAACCAATCTGTGGTTTTGAAATGCTAATTGCAGGCAACACAGCTGATTTGCACTATCATCAGCCAATGACATGCAACCACTGTATAAGATAAAAGGCTTCCATGTTGATTACAAGCCCTTTCTGATATGTTTTTCTGGACATTACTGCAGTGAGGAGACTATGTCATTGCAGAAGGTAGGTCTATAGAAGCTACTGTTACATAGACATGTGTGTGGTACAGGCTGCAGCTGCCTCTGCAAGTAATAAGCCTAGACAGAGAGTGTGAACACTTTGGAAGACAACAAGCTGTAGGTGTAACTGTGACAGCTGTGGCAGCCTTAAAGTAGAGGCAGAGCCAGAGTGGGGATAGCCATTTCACTCCAATTGAGGCATGTGTCTAAGGTAATTATGTTAGGCAACGGTATCATTAAGAGAGTACTAGGCTACAGTTTGTTGTGTCCATGAGCAACAGAGGGGATAAATATAACATTACATCCACTATTTGGGCAACTGTCAGGCCACGCGTTATAGTCTGTTACTCATTTGGAACATGTATCCTGGCAGTCCTTGTTACAATCAAGGGTTGCATATGTATATGTTAGTTGTGCAGGTGCGCTGATCTGCACTGTGAGTTTGAAAGGACTGTGTACTGTACTCTGATAGTAGTGGGCCTCATTTGCATTACCCGAGTTAAAATCCTATGTGAATGCATATTAATGCATGATGTGACACTTTATGCACTAATAGTTTTGGTATAGGGATATGTAAAGTGTGTTTCCATCTGCAGGCCTGTGACTTCCAGCAGTGACAAGTAGACATTTAATTTTTAATGCATTGTGTGGATAAAGAATGCATGACTCAGTGATTAATTGGTGGCTTCACAGTAATGTTATTTAAATGCTACACACCACTGGATTTGAACACAGGACTGTGTGTGGCAAAATGTACTGCTTGCAAGGCATTTGACAGACTGAGCTACTGAGTCACTGTTACAACTGCTGTATTTTCAACATATAAGTACACACATACAGGCTGTGGCATACTATTTTTACAGCCATCATTATGTGCATGGCTTTATATGGATGTATTTCTGCACCAAGGTCTCTGTTGTACATGTATTTTGCCAGTAATGCCTTAGTAGTTGTACTTGTAAATGTTGCTGAGAAAAGGGGACATGTACCTGCTATTAGTGACCTCACATCCATTCTTGTGTGTTTGGCTTTCCAGTAGTGTAATCTTGCACCAGACTCCAAGGTGTAATCCCAATTTTTCCATTTATCTTTCAGCAAATTTGTGTGACATGGTGTGATGCACAGTTATGCGGAAACATGCTTAATGACTGTAACTTGCAATTGCTATGTTTTGCTTAAACCACCTGTTTCAATTAACAGTGTGTGGCATGGCAGGTTAATGCAGCACCCTACAGGTGTGTGTGGGTTCCAAGTAGGGGACAGGTTGTACATGTTTATTATTTAAAACACATATATCAATATATCTCCATTTAGCTGAGCTAGTAAAGCTGCTATACACTGTGCATCATGCAGGGTCATGCTAAAAATATAAAAAGAAAATAAAAATTGGGAGATAGGAAAGTGGTGAAATGGGGTGAAAACTAGAGGAAAATCATAGTGAAAGGCAGGTAGGTATGTGCAGGAAGGGTGTAGGGAAGAACCATAACTATCCATTTCTTGTACAGCAACAACTGTACACTTTGAATTTGTAGATGACTTTGGACTCTAATCCCCAGAGAGAGTGGTGAGGACAAAATAACTGTGTTGTTAAGCCTATTGGACCAAATTATGTGTGTCCAGTGGATATGTGTGTGTGAAATGGAGAGCTATGTATGGTATGAATTTTTTTGGGTGGGACAGATGCCCATTTTCTTTAAGGTGAGACTGGAATACTGGGGGAGGGGCATAAGTACATGTGGAGGACATAAGTTGGGTAGGTGAAGAAGTTTTCATAGATAGACAAGACAGCAGACAGGGGTGGTGTGTGACACAAGAGGGGGTAAACACCTTGGATGAGGAGGGTGTTTTTGAATTTCAGTCCCATGTTCCTCCACAAGGTAGCAGTGTGACTCACATCCCCTACCCATGGGACTGTCGATACTGGTTCATCACTGCCCCAAGGATGGCAGTGGTGAAGGCTGGGCTCCAGGATGAGCCTGCACCACCAGGGTGGCCAGCATACTCACTATCTGATGCAGGCATTGTCCAATCCCCTGGTAAATGATCCTGCACACCAAATCTGGTAGTTCGTTATAGGTTACAACTCCCCTTCCACCACTGCTCCCAGAGGGGTGCCCATCCCTGTCCCATGGGGTGGTACTAACTGACACTGCAGGTAGTGGAGGGGCAGCAGACGGGGCACCACCAGGTTGGGTTTGAGACGTGCTGGGACCTGGCACCATGGCCAGAGGAGGCAAGGTAGGCAGATCATGGTGAACTAGCCGACCTTGATGCACTGTTGTAAAGTAGTTATAACAATAAGTTAAAGTTAATATTGACCAAACATATGCTAGTATTAACAGAATGGAGCATAATTGTTATTAATCCAAATACAGATATAATACGTATATATGTATACTATATGTATATTATGTGTAACACAATATTAAGTAACATAACAGTCAGTATGTTAACAGCAAACCATTATAAATGAAATCATAAGGCCAGTCAAACAGTTACTGTAACAAAATACATTAATATTATATCATAATAATAAATAATAATAAATTAAAGAAGATTCAGGGTGGGGAGAGAGAGAAAAACATAACATTAGTTACCTCACAGGTAATATTACTATACAGAGTACAACTACAAACTTCTACAAGTGTGCAGTGTCAGTTGTGAGTACAGTGACAACAATTCCTCTATAGCTTATGTAGGACATACATACCTCTCACACTGTTACCATGGGACAGTATGGGCCAAGCAATAACAAATGCAGGCACACAACTACACAGAACAGTTTCACATAATGTGGACTTAAATGACTACCAAGGTGTTAAGTAAATGGATTTGAAAATATATAGCATTCAAGGTAATCATTTATGTGGTAATCATGGAGCATACAGTTTAGGCAGTTTTGATTACATTATGAAAAATCATGACAGTTGAGAGGCATGTTTGTTTATGTACATTAAGTAAACTAGACATACATCATGCTTTAGTTGGCAGGCATAGGAGTACAACTTATTACCATGACTACAGGGGACGACTGCAAATAATGTAAAAAATCTGCTTAGAACAGACATGCAATGACTACAGCCCTATTGCAAATATTAAGACAGATTTATTTAGGAAACCACAATACTATTTTATCGTTATTGTTGATAATTCTCTGTGAAATCTAGACACACACTATCTGCTTATAAAGTGGGCTACCTCAGCCATATACCTTCTTCTCCTGGAGTAGAAGAAAATGTGAGCATTATGTGACTTACACTGGGCTGGAGACAACCGTGATCATTCTATTAGTTGAGAAAAACATTTTATGCAACGTTCCTTTTGCATTGTAGAGCTATTAAGTTTTTACACTTGACTGCAGTGACAGTAGAACACACATGCAATGAATACAGCTGTGCTGCAAATATTAAGATAGATTTATTTAGGAAACCACAATGCTGCTTAACACATTGTTGGTATTGCTGATAATTCTTTTTTTTTTTTTTTTGCAATGCAGTTGTTATTGTTAATTTATAGCACTACTATTCTAATTGTCCATTAATTGCACTACATTTCTAATTTCCCATTTATTGTACTACAATTTTTATTGTTTATTCTTTATTACAGTACATTTTTTATTCATATTGCTTATTTCATTACAGGTAGCATAATATATCCATACTTAACACACTCATGGTGTAACCTTGTCAGTGCCCGGCATGGGACTGAATATTGCAAGTCCTCTCAGTGGCAGCTGTTGGTAGAGAAGTACAATATAATGCATATCAGTTTTGCACACATTCAGCTTGCATTTTTGTAAAACAGTGGAAAAAATACTTACATATTGGTGGGGCATGGCCAGCCCAAGCCTGTTGGACCCAGGTGTCCAATGTTCCTCTTTTTCTCTGCTTTAGGTCATCATAGTGGTGATGACACTGCTCACTAGTGTGGGGGATACCATTAGCACTGGTAATGCCCCTGGCCAACTGATCCCAGGCCTCAGTCTTACAATCTGAGCCTTGGTAACCACCCTGCAGCAGCCTAGGTTCATAATTCCATATGAGGAGCCCAACAACAACCCTGGACTTGTGCACATCCCATTTCTCTGCCCAAAAGTGTGCACGCACTCCAACATCACCTGGCATATCAGCAGATAAGCAAACTCCAACAAATGCTGCAGAATTTCCAACTATTGACCTTATATGTCATTTAGTAACATTCAGAAAAGTGCCATGGTGCTTAGCATTGCGCAAACCAGCTAAGCAAAGCTGAGCATTATGAGAACTTGCAGAACCGTGGTTTTAGCAAAACATAGCAATGTACAAACAATATTAGCAGTTAGGCAAAAACGAAACCAATAATCCAAGAAAAGCCAGGTAGAAGGCACACAGGCAAAACATGACCGTGAACACCTCTCCTTAAGGCAACTAAATCCTTTATTGTTAAAACAAGATAAGCACTTTCGTCTCAATTTTAGACAATCAAAGAGACTTCATCAGATATTAGCAGTTAACCACTTTTAAACAGTGCTTAACACCATGCAGCTCTCCCAAATGTAAAAATATTGATTTTAATTTAAAAGACATTTTACATTGCATTGAACAAATGATATGTGTGCTAGGGACTTGAACCCAGGACCTACAAAACTTTAGATCATCACGGTACCCATTCAGCTACTTGAACAGTATATAAAACAGTATAAACAGGCATAAACAAAAGTAGAAAAAAAGAATTACATCCATTTTATTTTTTAGATGTCTGGCAGGTTTCTGCCTGGTATGTGTAAGCGGAGCGGCTTGGTATTGCTGCGCTACATGCTGTGCCATGCAAACAGACATTAAAAAAACAGTTATCATAATTAATTATACTCTGTTTCTATTTTTAGATGTTGGGCAGGTGTCAACTATGTAGGCATAGCTTGGCATTGCTGTATCCAGTGCCACACCGTGCAAATGCTCATTATGAAATAAATAAATAAATAAATAAATAAATCAAACAAACATGGATGACGCAGTGGTGCAGCAATAGCTTGTCACCTCACAGCAAGAGGTTCTCCAGTTCGATTCTTGGCTGGGATGCCTTCTGTGTGGAATCTGCATGTCCTCTCTATGTTTGTATAGGTTTCCTCTAGGTGCTCCGGTTTCCTCTCAGGTTACAAAGACATGCATCTGGAACATTTTTCCCTGGGCCTCTGCTGAAAATTGTCTTTGTTTCAAGTCAGACTTTCCTGGTTGACAAATGATAAATAAACATAACACTTTATACATTTAATACACAAACTATTAATACACAGCACATTTTGCCAGTAGCACAGAAAATTACAGGGAGCCTCATCGTGTACATAGCATCTGACCAGCCTCTACACGTCTGCCTTCATGGATTCAATATCCTTGTTACTATGCTCACCGTTGGCAGTGCACCATCATTAGTATGCATAGCATGCTGCCGAGGAGGAACTGTGGCTGTATACACAGGTACATTCCATGTAGGCTGTACACTGAACCTACACAGAGTTTATTAAATCCTAGGGATTATCTTTAAAATGCACAAGTACAATAAACATACATTAAGAGGCCTATTTATTAAAGAAGTAAAAGGCATTGGAATATACATTAGGTTCAGTTAGAATAAATCATGTACACAGACAACCCTTTCCTCTTACCTCCCAACACTCAGACTTGTGAGAGATGCTCCTACATTTCCAAATTGGAAGCCATGCACTCTCCAGCCAAGACCAGAATAGATGGTCAAGAGAAGAAGGCCAACACCTGCACCACACCACATGGAACACATTGCCCTCCAGACCTCCTACCATCACAGCCCTCACATAAAAACACAAACCATACACCCACCTTTGTGGAGTCTCTCAGTAGAAATCTACCCAAACAGCAGAGACCTCCAAGGCAGAAACTCACTTGAGAACCACAACACAGCCCAAATCACAAGACACATAGCTCACCTGCACAGTGTGCCCCTCAACCTAAGCCCCTAACCTAAACAGTGTGCTCCTACACCCAAGCCCCTAAGGCAAAACAGCTTGCCCAATACAATAATCATAGGTGACTCAATAGTGAGGCCCACTGATGTCCCACTCACTAAGCTGAATAAGAAGGTAACAGTCAGCCGTCTATCAGGTGCCAGAATCTGCCACATAACACACACACTTAAGTCACACCACAACAAGTACAAGTATGACTCTGTCATTGTCCATGTGGGTGTGAATGACCTGAGACTCACTTCCCTGAACTGCATGAAAAAAGACATGGTGGGACTCTTGGATTATGTGGCCCAGGCAGGTGTGACCCTAGACCTGAGCAGCATCCTACCATTGCCCAGAGTGATACCACAGTACAAACAGAAAATGATTGAGTTCAACAATTGGCTAAGTTTCTGGCATCATTCTAAGGGGACCCAGTATCTGTCTGCTTGGGATGACATGATTGACAGACCTTGAAACCTTGCCAGAGATGGCCTGCATCTGTCATCCCTGGGTGTCTGGGTACTGGCTAAGGATCTTGCTACCCCTATAGTGCCTTTTTTAGGCATTGTTCCAAAGACCAAATTACTACTGTAATAGTTATAAATAAATGTAATCTGAGGATCATGCTGCTCAATGTTAGAAGTCTAAATCTCAAGATGCACTTGCTCGAAGCACTCCTCAAAATGGAAAACATTGGCATTTGTGCTATAACAGTGACCTGGTTTAAAGCAGCAGAAAGCACCCCCATGCTACCAGGCTATAACTCATTCCACATGGACCGAAGCTCCAAAGACTTTGGTGTCTCCATATTCATAAAGGATATGCACACCTCCAGACTAGTACCCCAGCATAACGGATCTGAAATACTCAAGGTACGACTGACATTGGGTAAGATGGCGATTAAGTCTGCTATAGGGCCCCAACCATGTCTCAAGACTCTCATGCCACATACCTAAGTACCATGGAATCTATTACGATCCAACCCAACACTCTCATACTAGGTGACTTCAACTACCCTTCCATCAGCTGGGAAAACTACTCATGCACCAATGCATTGGCCCAACGCTTCCTGGAATTCATCAATTCCAATGCCCTGGACTGGCTCATTCTTACCCACACTAGAGGAAGCAACATCCTTTACCTGGTTATTGCTAACATGGGCAACCATTGCTCTACACCAGTAGTCAATTTCTCCCTGGTTAAATCCGACCACAAACTAATCATCATGAAAATCCACATCTCACCCACACCCCCGTAAAGGTATCCAACATGAAAAACTTCTCCAAAGCTGACTCTGGACTCCTAAAAGCAGAGGTGGCTAACTTCACGGCACCCATGCCAATGGAAAATAGATGCATGACTGCCGAATCATACACCAATGCACTGTACAAATACACATAAATGCATGGAGCTAGTCTTACCCAACAGAACCAAGATGCTCTCTTCCAAAAAAGAAGCCTGTCTGGTGCTCTCCTGCCATTAATAAACTCCCAAGACTGGAAAAATTCCATTATTAGCATCAACAAAAAGTTGAGATCCCTCATGAAAATCTGCAAAGCCAGCTATGAAGGCAGAATTGTGGCAGACACTAAAAACGGCCACAAACCCTTCTATAGTTATATCAGGAATCTCCATGGCAATTCTCAGATTTGTTCTGAGTTGCTGCACAATGTTACCTCTTATACTGAGCCAACAGATAATGCCAACATACTTGCCAACAGATTCAGTGCCAACTTTACCCCTCTTTCACCCCCTAAAGAACCAATTTCAATACCGGAAGAATTCCAGGCACGCAACATTACTGCAGAGCAGGTTAAAGCTGCATTGTTTAAGGCCAAGAATATAGTTTCCATGGGACCCGCCAATATCTCTTGCTGTGTTTTACATGAATTTCAAAGTGAACTGTCACCATATCTGTGTGCTCTGTACACTCACAGCCTCACCTCAGGCTTTGCCCTTATCAAATGACATACTGCTACAGTCATCCCTCTCCATAAAGAAAGAGTGACTACAGACCCTGGAATGTATCGCCCCATTAACCTGACGAGTCTGATATGTAAGGCTATGGAGCACATCATCATGGACCTAATTAACAAGGATATAGAGAATCTACAAACTCTAGATCCCATGCAGTTTTGTTTTAAGAAAGGTAGATCATGCCTACTTAACCTGGTTGACTTCTTTCAGTCAGTCACCAGAATGGTGGATGAAGGTAGGGCAGTTCATATAGCCTACTTCGATCTGACCAAGACCTTTGATACCATTCCTCACTCAGGAATTATTGATAAACTCATCGAACTAAGCATCAACCCCCTATATTGTTAGGTGGGTTGCAAATTGGCTCATAGATAGAATCCACAGTGTGAAAGTAGCGGACTCCAAGTCAGACTGCTGACCAGTCACGAGTGGAGTCCCACAGAGATTGGGCCTGGGTCCTCTCCTGTTCGGCATCCACTTTTCAGAAGTCCAGGCCAACATGAAAGGACTCTGGCTGACCAAATTTACAGATGACTGCAAGCTGGGAACCATTATTAACTCCCCAAGTGATGCAGACATCCTACAGAAAGACCTCACTGAGACCAATAACTGGTGTCAGAACCATGGCCTTAAGTATAATGCCAGTAAATGTGTCATCATCCCCTTTGGGGAAAAACTGAGTTCCCACTAATTACCACATCAATGGGAGCCAAATGAACATGGAAGGCATTATAAGAGATCTGGGGATACAGGTTGACAGCAACCTCTCCTTTGACCACCACATTGCCACCGTGGTTAGAAAGTCCTTCTATGTGGCACATCTCATTACCAAGGGTTTTGCATCCAGGAAAAAAGAGGTCATCATTTTTCTCTACTCTTCCCTCATTAGAACAGTCATAGAGTATAATTCCCCATTTAGCATGTACCTCACTATACACCAGCAATAGCTGGAGAGGCCACAAAAGTACCTCATAAAGAGGATCCTAGGCCTTAAACACATGTCCTACATGGACAGACTCAAAAAACTCCAGCTATTCTTTGTTTCATATCATCTACTAAGAGGTGATCTCTGCTTGACTTACAAAGCCATGTCTCACCCAGCTCTGTTAGAAAGGCTACATCTAAAGAAATCCCATTCCCTCCACACCACATGCTCCAGAGACCTTAACCTCATTACCACAATCAACAGAACATGCTGGAGGGACATGTTCATAATGCAGACACTACCCATGCTCTGGAATAGACTTGCCATACATGTCAAGCAGAGCACCTCACTAGCCATCTTCAAGTGAAATCTTAATGAGTGGATGGGAAATAGAAAGTTCACCCCAGGGATCACTCCAGTGGCTCTACTCAATAGAGGCACGGGGAATTAATGTCGGGCGGCACAATTCCAGGGCACTTCTATGGGCTAGGCTTGTAAAGGTCCCAGGGCCATTAGCCTAGTACACAGCTATGAACCTATGAACCTATGAATCAATAGTAACTTGCAATGCATGTGTATAAAATAATGGTTACATGGATAATATCTGTACTATATGTAGACATATACATGGATAAAACAATCAGCAAGCACTAACCAGACATTTCTTTTCTAAAACAGTCAGAGGTATCCAATAAACTTTACATGTTAGCAACAAAATTCAGATTCAGTATGCGCCATGTAGAGGCACATACTCCTGAGCAAGTAAAGTAAACACTGTGGCATGCTAATTACAGCATAAGCAGCTGAATTGCATGCTAATCAACCAATTCAACATGGTGGAGCTATTCAATAAGCTATAAAGCATCTGTGTAGACTCAATGCTGGTTTTTCCTGCAAATTCCAAAACTTTTGGAATACAGCCATGGAAAGTAGTCTTCATGGACAGAATGTTAGGGCCTGCTGCTGCTTTAACTCATTTATATGTGCTACAGGCTGAAGCCAATGCTGCTCCGGTTGTTAATAGGCCTCAGCCAAGAAGGGGGGAAGAGTTTTCAGGCCCCATTTTACTTTTCATTACCTACATGACATGTACATTTGTGAGTGCTGCAGGATAGATGGGGACACACTACAGGAACTCTGCGACCTCTGCCATCCTCAACTCAGAGTGAAAGCCAACCAAGGGGAGCCCATCCTAGTGGAGAAAAAATATGTATAGCCCTTAAAATCTTAGCTACAGGTACCTTTCAAAGACCAACAGGGGACATGCTGAGGGTGTCACAGGCATTGGCATCCAGGATCCTCTACCAATTCCTGAACGCTATGCTCCAACATAAAAGTGAACACATATATTTTCCATGTAGTTCTGAGGAGAAGGCCAGAAATATTCAGGAGTTCTACCAGGGAGAGCACACTACCCTGAAGTACTCGTTGCCATAGACTGCACACATATAGAACTTAAAGTATCACTCGGGGAACAGTGTAGGCTTTACATGAACAGAAAGGGCTACCACTCTATCAACTGCCAAGTCATGTGCAATGCCAAGGGAATCATCTTGAATGTGAGTGCTGGCAACCCTGGCAGTTACCACAACTCATATATCTGGCACACATCCCAACTGTACCAAATGATTGCTAGGGGGCATATCCCATAGGGTCATTTACTGGGGGATGCAAAATATGAACTGGCACCATGACTGATGACACCCATCAAAAATGCACACACCCATGGAAGAATGCCATAATGAGATACATGCTCAAACCAGAAATATCATACAGCATTTGTTTGGGCTGCTGAAGTCACAGTTGTAGTGCTTAGATATATCCTGTGGAGCCCATAGTACAATCCATAGATATTTACAGAAATCTTCACAGTATGTGCCATGCTACAAAAGATATACTGAGGAAACAGCTTTAGCAGGATCAGCAAGGAGAAGGGACACACATCTCACCACTAATGCCAAGGTCACCACACCCAGAGGCAGATGAGGAATAAGAGGGTTGAACCACCTGCTACTGTGGATGTAGGCACACATAAACTTGCTCAGTATGCCTTTGTATTGGCTAAGAGACAACGCATAGCACACTCACTCCCCACCTAGAGGCCTAAAACTTTCCTCCTTCACACATGCATATACTAACATCGATGCCAGGCAACACAACTCTCACAACCTTTACTCCCAATGTATTAGTTGTATGCTGCTTACATCAGACAGAGTCAGCCCTGAACTACAACCATGTCAACTGCTGCATTTACAAGGTAAGTCTCAAATCTGGAGTGTATTGTGTAATAACATGAATGAGTGGAATATCCTTATAGTTCACTAATGGGTACTGTAAACAAGTAAAAAGTAAAAGATGGGAGATTGTTACAGAAATGGTATTAGCAAATGACAGCAGAGACTTGTGTGACTTATATGTGTTCATTATTAAGTAATAGGCCTTAGCCATCAAAGATTCACACAGTCATACCCGTCAAAAGTAGTGATGGTCACTGCATGGCCTCAGTTTAGCACCATGCATTTGTACTGGAAAATCAATAAAGAGAGAAGTTAGAAAGTAATGAGACACATTTCAGTTTCAGACTTCACAACCCTCACAAGGTCATTCACAGTAAAGTTGGGAAATTTTGATGCTCTCAATTATGTAACTTTCCATGACCAATATAAGTCATAGGTAAAATTATCGGTTCAACACAACAATGCAGATATACTAAGCACTTTAAGTCAGCTATTCACCCTGAGCATCAGACACAAAGCTTATGCATTTCTGAATCCAAAAGATACAAAGCTGGGATATTGCACAGTTTTCATCACTTGCACAGCGTGTTGTGTAAGGTGGCAGGAGTCCTAGACTGACACAAAAGGTCAGTGAGTGTGTGTGAGCAAGAAACAGAAGCAAGCAGACATTTGGATAAACTAACAAATGGCCAGTGAGACAAAATGAGTATTAAGCTGCATGGCTGAACCATGTAACTGTTGTGGGTGTGTCTGTAGGGGTCATCCAGGTGAAATTGGTGTGTCAGTGTCTGCATGAATCCAGCCAAGCTCTGTTTTGGCTCTATGTCTTGGTATGTTGGACAGTTGTGAGCCATGCATGGTACAAGTGGCAGTTGATCACTGTTATCCCCAACCACGAGAACTGGCTCTAGCATAGGTTCATAGGTTCATAGATTAGTAGTAGGCTAACTGTCCTAGTGGGTCATTTTAAGCCTTGCCAGATAATCCTTATGAGAATCAAACCCTGAATCTTGTATCTGTAAGGTAAATACCTTAACCGTTATGCCAACTTCCCACCAAGATGTGCACTGCCATGTCAATGCTCACGATCAGAGGTAATGCTGCTACCTGAATGTGACTGATGCATGCTGGACCAGCTCCCTTCACAGGGATGCCAAGGACCATGACCCCATGGTTTGACACATCTGGGTGTGGCCAGCACATTTACCAATGGAGCAGTGGAAGTACTGCCGCTATGGGAGCATGATAGGGCATGGCCACATTGGCTAACAGCAAATTATGTGGCCAAACTACACCCACAAGGAAGCTGTTCACCTCCCAACAGACATTCCATCACAGAGAATGACCAACAGCCCTCAGTCCATCACAGACACAACTCATTTCAATGTGTCATTCATGTGATCCATTGAATCAGCAACACAGTGGAGATAGTCACGCATGTCAGCCTGTACCACATCTACAACCCTGAGCATTTGTCTCAATCACCTATGAGAATGTGCCTATTCTTCCATGATGGCCTTATAAATACATTGAGTGGCACAGGAAGAGACACCTTCACCATGTGGAGGAGGGACTGCAGGCTACCCCCGAGCACCCCTATCAATCCTCCTGTATGGCACCTCACCCACATTTTGGCTATGGACAGAGCCAGCGGGCACTGAAGTTGCAGTAATCACACTTCCTTGATCAATGACCTGTCCCTCAACTTGTCCAATATCTGAAGGCTCACTGGAATGGGTAGGTGCAGGCCTACTTGCTATGTCCATTGGACTTACAGGGGATAGCTGTATGTTAGTATCAGATTCAATATCTGCACCCCATGACTGTGACTCTGTTTGGCCACCATCATCATCAGAGTCTGCTGATACACTGACATCAAGTGGCAGAGGACCCACACTTCCACTGTCATGATCACTTGTGATAAAAAGCAATGACACAGGAAAAAATAATACCTGCACTACTATAGTCCAAAATATGCTAACAAACTAACAGTGCTGCCAGTATTACAGACATAACAGCAATACACACTGCAGGACTGACATCAGCATCACACACTAAAATATTTCTTTAAATTGCACAGCAGTATTGACATAAAATGCTTGTCTTACCATCTGCACGTGATATTTCCCACTGCAAGCCAGATGGTCCTGAACAAGGTTAAGCAAAAGGTAAGGGCAACATCATCACATTTAACAGTAACACAGAGGGTAAAGCTTTTTTACCTTTATATGTCCATTAACTATACTTTCAACAAGAACATGGCTGACAATTCCAACCTAAGCTAATAACTGTAGCAATCTTCAATCACCCCCAAAAATTCATGTGGCACAACAATAATATATTAATGTCAATTGTTTAACTATGCAACAGTATTAAACTGTTGAGATACTACCTGAAAGCTCCTCCTGGGAGAGTGTGCTGTCTCAGAAACTGTGCTGTGTCATCCAGGACATGCTGTACTGCAGTCTCCTGTGAGCGGTCTGGACCCCTGATATTGGCCAGGAACTCTTCATTGGGTGTTAGTGGTGATTCCCTTGCAGGCCCTCCCTTGATAACCATCTGGTCATAGCCCATTACAGCTGCTCTCCTCCATGCATATGTGATTATGCCACTGGCCCTGTGGTGTACCTGCCTGTATATCCTGCCATAGCCAACCATGGTTTTCACACCATCAACCATCTGGTGTTAACCTTGCATCATGTGTGCCATACCTCCACAGGTTTTGTCCTCTTTCCAGCAGAAAAGCACCATGCTGCCTCAAGGCATCTACTATCACATGGTTCTCAGCATCAGTGAAGGGGGGACTCCAAGGATTGACATGCCTGGGTGGCATACTCCTAGATGTATTAAAAGACAGCAGCTGGATAATACACATAAGTATCACGTAATAACTGTTTCCAGATAAAACAGAAAAGGTAGCCACTCAGTATTATCCACTGGAGAAACATAAAGCAGTCTAAAGATGTAAAATACAAATAACAGGCAGGATGCAAAATAAGAAGAGTAACAATAGCAACATATCCTTGTTTGTGCCAAAACAATAACTCAACTTTAACTCCAAATAAAAGTCTATCCTTGTTTGTGCCATAACAGTAAGTCATCTTTGCTTCACCCCAAAATAATAGGTAAATGACTCATTTTGATAACAAACCATCTTTTAAATGTAAAAGTACTATCAAAGGAATTGTTCCTGAAACATTTGTACATATTTATCACAGACCATTCCATTTTTATGCATTGGCAATCATGCATACCTGTGAAATGGTTTGACAAACCTACCAAGATTATCAGTATACATGCAACTAATAAATATAGATAAAAGAGTAAAAGCCTTTACTTCAGATTTTTCTTAAAAACATTTCAGCATACACAGCATGTAGCTGACAAAATCCAAGCATACCTTCTGAAGTTCAGTAATCCTCTGTACAGATATATCTCAAACAAATAGCTTATGTGTAGTCTTCCCAACATAAACAAGTATCCTCATCATCAGTTTGCGTAGCTTCATGGTTGCCTTTTTATATGGTATGGATTCAGGGCAGTTAGCATGGTGAAGATGCAAAAGAGGTGTGAACTCATTAGAATTTTTGAATCCCAAATACTTGGATCAATGTAGGAGATGTAGACATAGTGCAAGCACTCCCTCAGTGTTTGTTGTTAATGGATTACAACTGTGAATAATTACTGGTTGGGAAAATGAAAGGACAATAACACTGTAGGCTGCCTTACTTCCACTGGGTATGTCAGGTTAGATCTACAAAGTGTTTGATGTAATTTTGGAAATGTAAGTAAGCAGCACACCATTCACAGGTTGTGTTCCTTAACATCCATCCTGCCCTTCATTTGATGGCAAATGCATAAGATATCATTTCTAGTTAATGTCCTCACACATTTTAAGGCCAATGATATAGAATGTCTTACACACTGCATGTCTCAGAGTAATGGTCGGATAACTGAAGAATGACCAACAAACTCTGAGAGGTAAGACACAGCTGTATATCTGCAAGCAAAAATCATAACATGTTGTGTGATCACTAAGTGCACTACATCCAAAAATAATAAATGTACTAATAACAGTTGTATGGTTTGATATCACTGCAGATGTTGTTGCTTTTAGTTGTGACAGAATGAGTTCAGTTCTGTGCTGCAAAGCTGCTTGTGTGGCAAAGAGGGATAAGGCACCCATCTTCTGTTCTGAAGGGGCACCGGAGTGAGAGTTCAAATCCAGATCTATGTAGACATATCTCATGTTAGCCATCATTTGCTTGTGCGTATATCATACATTGATTTTCCTCATTTCAACTCATTGCCCCCATTTATTTCCTTTTCTGTCTTTGTTTGTCTCATTTTTTTTTTGTTTTAGTTCCAGTATTTGCATGATGCGCCGAATAGAGCAAACATGGGAACAGAGGAAATGAATGGCGAGTTTGGCTGCACTTATTTCATTTGCATGAAGTGCAGCATTGCACAAACTGGACGACTAGACCACCCAGGAAGCAGACAGGATGCAGGTAGCCAAAAAAAGAAACTAGATGCATTCAAGTAATGTTATTGAGCATCACATAAATATGGTAAGTGGTGTTGCGTGATGTTTAACAGAGAATGATTAGTAAAATAGGAAACATTATGTGTGATGGTTAACAGCGAGACCTTAACAATGATTAGTAAAATAGGAAACATTATGCGTGATGGTTAACAGCGAGACCTTAAGAATGGTTAATAAAATAGGAAACATTATGTGTGATGGTTAACAATGAGTCCTTAAGAATGATTAGTAAATTAAGAAACATTATGCATGATGGTTAACAGCGAGATCTTAAGAATGATAAGTAAAATAGGAAACATTATGTAACTAGTTCTGTGGCAACAGGTGTAAGTATAGGGTTGGAGTACAGATGGTCTTGGGTTTTAGTACAGGGTGTGCAACCTTTTTTTTCACTGTTATGACATTGCATAGGTCCATAAAACTTAATATAGCAAATTGACAATACTAAATATTAGAATTAATACATGCTGAGGTAAATGAGTGCTCTGGCTTAAAATGACAAATTCTATGAAAATCTGATTTTTTTAACATACCCAGACAGCCATAATTTATGTTTTTCTGTCAACCTTCCTAGAAAAAATAGAAGCATCAGTGTCACTGATCACTTTGTATTGGAGCTATTTCTAAGAACTAGTTTACTGTCTGGTTTTGGTAACCGGGGTTGAGTTCTGAAACTTTGTACGCAGAGAAGCATAGGATCCCTTTTCTTGCTATATGTTTCACGTGACGAGGTAACGTAAGTCAATAAAAAGACAGTAAAAGTAGAGCTAAGATTATGTATGTTGATTATGGTTTCCAAAAGGCAGCAAACAATGGGCAATATGATGGGGCTACAAGTCAAACCATCACAATAGAAGTTCAAAGTCTGAACCAGCTTGGAGGGTAATAGTATCATGCTCCACAGGAGGTATTAAAAGTAAAAACATGCAAACATTATTATTAAATAAGAGTTTGAATATTTTGTTAGGGAGACTAATGTACATCATCCTAAACAGGATATGAGGACTGCTTGGGTCCACGTGGGTGGGGCAACAGGAATAAAGAAGGAGAGGCCATTCTAGACTTCTGTCTGGTAAATGGCTTCATACTAGCCAACACATTATTCAGAAAGAGAGACAGTCACAAGATCACATACAAGAGTGTCTACCACGCAAATCAGGTAGATTTCCTCCTAGTAAGGAATGGGCACTGGGGTATAATCAGTGATTGCTAGGTCATCCCCAGTGAAACAGTCAACCCACAGCATAAACCACTGGTTGCCACAATTAGCTGTAAGCAGTAATCAGAGAGGACACTAAGGTTAACAGAGACCAAGCTGAAGACTTGGAAGCTGAATGGAGAGAAAGTACAATGGTTCAAGGAATTACTCAGGGCTCTAGCACCCCCAAAGAAGATGATGAAATAGGTGGAGCTGAAGAAGAATGGCAGTGCCTCAAAACAGCATGTGCGAGGACTACAGAAGTGATATGTGGCTGAGCCAGATATGGAAATAAGGTACATAAGAAAAGTTAGTGGTGGAATGCAGGAGTCCACGAAATCATCAAAAGAGAGAAGGAGTGGGGGGATGGCCAGGATGCTAATAGAATAGCAGCAGATTTTACCAGCTCAGCTATTCTCATCCTATTTCTGACAGAAAATTATATTGATAAGTTATTGTACTCATTATTTTGATCACAATCTAGTACTTCAAGATATCCTGATCAATAACTTCAAAAATTATCCAAATAACCCTTTATTTTCCTGTCAAACATTTACTTGGAAAAAGATCTACACTTGCAAGATGAGCCACACAAAAATAAGCTCTCAAGACTCATCCCTGAAGAACGACTTTCAGATGGTCTTGACAAATATTCATGAACTATCACTGAAAATGGACAAAATGGACAATAAACTAGACAACGTTATGGAGAGATGCACAAAACAAATGGAACAAATACAAGTGTGTCATAATCAACAGAAAGTGCAAATATCCAGAACTGAAGAAGCTTTAAATGATGTGGAAGGGGTATTAACTGAAGAAGAAAACAACACTGATTTTTTTATTAAAGCAAAATAGTTTACAATTAAACAAAATATTTGACCCGGAAAATAGCTCTTGGAGAAACAATATCTGCATCACTGGTTTGCCTGAGAAAATAGAAGGGTGGAGTATGACAAACCCCAGGAACCAATAAAATCCATGTAAGATCCGTGCAGAGCCTATACAGAATGTACCCATGTACACAGCCATGAATCCCCCTCAGCAGCCCACCAAGTATATTAATCATGGCATGCTGCCAAGGGAGATCATGGAAATGCAGACATTGAATCCATGTAGGCAGTAGTGTAGAGACTGACCTGAGGTTGTATAGTGCCCAGGGAATACCTGAACAGATGTTATGTACAGGATAAGAATCCCTGTAATATACCCTGCTAGTGCAGAAATGTGTGAGTTGTAATAGTTGTTTTTTTTTTGTACTTTTATTTTTTTATTTTTATGCCCATTTGCATGGTGCAGAGCACAACAGTACTGAGCTGCACTTACACTTGCTCCGCTGACAGTTGCCACACATCTAAAAATAGAAACCAGATATAATTAATTACTTATAGTTCATTATGCCTTTTATTGCCTATGTTTATATATTTATTTGAATGGCCATTTGGGTGGCATAGTCCCGTGCTTAGCAACGCTAACAGAAAGCTTAGTAGTATATGTGAAGGTATGCTGGTTTTCTCACTATCCAAGTAGCTAAATAGGTAATGTCATGGTCTAAAATGTAGTAGGTTGTGGGTTTGAGTCCCCAGCAGTCATACCTTTTTACATTTATTGCTGGGAAAATGTGTGAGGTGACCTAAAGGGTGGTTTAATTTAAAACCAAAATTGTTATATTTGGACAAACTGCATGGTGCTAAGCTCTGCTTAAACATGGTGAATGGCTACTCTGGCTTGTGCATTGCTAAACTTTTCTAAAACATGGTTGTGCAAGTTTATGTGATGCATAACTCCACTAAGCAGGTTTGTGGAATGCTAAGCAATGCACCACTTTTTTGAATGTTACAGTATGACATGTAAGGGCAGGAAACAGCCCATATTAACGCCAAAAGGCGTTGATCACTGTAAGTAAAAAACTAAGAGCTCTCATAAAATCATCCAAAGCAAATTTTGAGAGAAAAATAGCTAAAGACTCAAAAGACAATCATAAGGCCTTCTTTAGCTATGTTAGAAACCTGGGAGGAAACTCCCAGATATGCTCAGAACTAGTTCAAAATGATGTGAAGATTACTGATCCTACAGACATTGCCAACATACTGGCTGACAGGTTCAGTGCAAACTTCTCCCTCCCCAAAGGAGAGATATCTATACCAGCGATTGCAGCCCCCAAACATCTCCAACGCCCAGTGAGAACTGCTCTCCAAAGCAAAAACACAGCATCCATGGGACCTGATGGTGTCCCCGGCTGTGCTCCACGAACTCAACGAGGAATTAAACCCACAGCTAGGACAGCTGTTTAATCATAGTCTTACCTCTGGATACGTGCAGGAGTGGCGCACTGCAACTGTGGTCCCACTTCACAAAGGCGGTGCCTCCACCGACCCTGGAAATTACCGCCCATTAGCTTGACAAGCCTTATCTGCAAAGCCATGGAGAGGATCATAATGGACCTCATAAATAAAGACATAGAATTTGCAGACTTTGGATCCATCCCAGTTTGGCTTTGTCAAAGGCAGATCATGCCTTCTAAACTTGGTTGACTTTTTGAAACAGTCACCAAAGCCATTGATGAGGAAAGGCAGTCCATACAGCCTACCTCGATCTGGCGAAGGCCTTGATACAATACCCCACTGGTATCATTGAAAAACTCATCAGCTTAAATGTTAACCCATACATCACAAGATGGGTTGCAAACTGGCTGAGTGACAGAACCCACAGGGTCAGAGTTGCTGGCGCCATGTCAGACTCAAAGCCTGTCACAAGTGGTGTACCACAGGGCTCAGTCCTGGGCCCACTCTTGTTTGGCATCTACTTTTCCGTACAAGCAAACACAGGAGGGTTATGGCTGACAAAGTTTGCAGATGACTGCAAACTGGGCGCCATAGTAGAAAACACATCTGACACAGATATCCTTCAGAAGGGTCTCACAGAAGCGGATAACTGGTGCCAGAGCCATGGCCTAAAGTTAAATGCCAAAAATGCATAGTCATACCCTTCGGAAAAACAAGGTTACCCCTAGCTACCAAATAGGTGGCAATCCACTGAGCACAGAAGAAGTTATCAGGGACCTGGGGACCCAGGTTGATAGTAGTCTGTCATTCGACACCCATGTAGCTAAAGTAGTTAGGAAGACCTTCTACATTGCCCACCTTATCATGAAGGATTCTCATCTAGATCAAGGGAGGTCATAGTATCCCTATACTCATCACTCATCAGACCAATGATTGAGTACAATGCCCCATTCGAATGTATCTGACCCGACACTTGCAGCAGCTGGAGAGGCCACAAAGTTCCTCACCAAAAGGATAAAGGGTCTCAAACATCTGTCCTATGCTGCCCGACTGAAAGAACTCCAGCTCTATTCAGTCGCTTGCTCAGAGGTGACCTTTGCCTAACATACAAGGCCATGTCAAACCCAGATTTGATGAATATGCTTCACCTCAAAAATCTAGATCCGTCAGAGTCACAAGGCGGGAGACTTAAACCTCGACACGGCTATTAATAGGCGTGCTGGAGGATAGATTCATCACCAAAGACTCCCTATGCTGTGGAATAAAATCCCGGTATATGTGAGGCAGAGCACCTCGCTGGCCTTGTTCAAGAGAAATCTTGACCAATGGATGGGAGATCGCAGATATACCCCAGGGATTACCTCAGTGTCACTGCTCAACAGAGGCACAGCAAAATAATGGGTATAGTTCCCCATACTAAAGGGGTGGCGTAAGCCACAAAACTATGGGCTAGGCTTGTAAATGCCCTCGGGCAGATAGCCTAGTATGAACCTATGAACCTATGAACCTATGAACCTAAAAGACAGAAATCCTGCAGCATTCATTGGAGTCTTACTAACCTGTTGATATGCCTTGCGGTGCTGGTAAGAGAGCATGCTTTCAGGTACAGACGTGGGTTGTGTAGGAGTCCAGAGTGTTTGTTGCACTCCTGGTCCAGAACTAAAAATCCTTGCTGTTGCAGGGTTGTTACCATGGTTCAGAATGTAAAGCTGAATCTTGAAATCGGTTGGTCAGCGATCTTACCAGTGTTACTGGTATCCCCTGCACTTGTGAGCTGTGTCATCACCACTATGATGACCTGAGTCAAAAGAAGAGGGGAACTTGGACACCTAAGTTCAAGATGGTAGGGTTGGGCATGCCTCACACTTATGTAAGTATGTTTGTTACTGCTTTACTAAAATACAAGCTGAATCTGTGCAAAACTGACATGCATAATGGTGTGCTCCTCTTCCAATGGCTGCAGCTGAACAAGCTCATCCAGTCTCATGCCAGGCTCCTGGCCAGGATGTTGCACAAGTGTGGTAAGTATGGATATTTTCTGATAGTAGCACAATAAACAATACCAGTAACAATAAGCAATAAAGGTTTAAAGCAGGATTGTGGTTTGATAACTGTGTGCAAATAACTGCAGTAGGACTGTATTCACACATAGGTTCATAGGTTCATAGGTTTATACTAGGCTATCTGCCCCAAGGCATTTATAAGCCTAGCCCAAATTTTTGTGGCTTACGCCACCCCTTATATGAAAAAATACTGTGCCCATTAGTTTGTTGTGCCTCTGTCCAGCAGTGACACAGAGATGATTCCTGGGGTAAACCTACGATCTTCCATCCACAGGTCAAGATTTCTCTTGAACAGATCCAGCGAGGTGCTCTGCCTCACATGGACTGGGACTCTATTCCACAGCATAGGGAGTCTCTGAGTGATAAATCTATCCCTCCAGCACATCCTATTTATATCCGTGCTAAGGTTTAAGTCGCTTGCTCTAGTGGTTTTGGTGGATTTGGATTTTTTGAGGTGGAGCATGTCCATTAATTCCGGGTTGAACATGGCCTTGTATGTCAGGCACATGTCACCTCTGAGCAGACGGTATGCGACTGAATAGAGCTGGAGGTTCTTCACTCTGGCAGCATATGACAGATTTTGGAGTCCCTTTATCCTTTTGGTGAGGAACTTTTGGGGTCTCTCCAATTGCTGCAGATGTCGAGCGAGATACATCCCGAATGGGGCATTGTACTCGATCATTGGTCTGATAAGTGAAGAGTACAGGGGAACAATGACCTCACTAGATCTGGATGTGAATCCCTTCATGATCAGGTGGGCAATGTAGAAGGTCTTTCTAACCACTTTAGCAACATGAGTGTCAAAAGAAAGCCCACTGTCAACCTGGGTCCCCAGGTCCCTGATAACCTCTTCTGTGCTTAGTGGATTGCCACCTATATGGTAGCTTGGGGTTAACTTGTTTTTCCCGAAGGGTATGACTATACATTTTTTGGCATTTAACTTCAGGCCATGGCTCTGGCACCAGCTATCTGTTTCCGTGAGTCCCTTCTGAAGGATATCCGTGTCCGATGCACTTTCCACTATGGCGCCCAGTTTGCAGTCGTCTGCAAACTTTGTCAGCCAAAGTCCTCCCATGTTGGCCTGTACTTCTGAGAAGTAGATGCTGAACAATAGGGGGCCAAGGACCAAGCCCTGTGGGACACCACTTGTGACCGGCTTGGAGTCTGACATAGCGCCAGCAACTCTAACCCTGTGGGTTCTGTCCTTATGCCAGTTTGCAACCCATCTTGTGACATATGGGTTTACATTTAAGCTGGTAAGTTTTTCTGCAATACCCAAGTGGGGTATTGTGACGAAAGCCTTTGCAAGGTCAAGGTAGGCTGTATGGACTGCCTTTCCCTCATCAATGGCCTTGGTGACTGTTTCGAAGAAGTCGACCAAGTTCAAAAGGCATGATCTTTCCTTGTCGAAGCCAAACTGGGTCGGGTCCAATGTCTGCAAGTCCCCTATATCTTTGTTTATGAGCTCCATTATGATCCTTTCCATAGCTTTGCAGACTAGACTTGTTAAGCTTATGGGGCGGTAATTACCAGGGTCCGTAGAGGCACCACCTTTGTGGAGTGGGACCACAGTTGCCGTCGCCACCCTTGGGCACGTATCCTGTGGTAAGGCTGAGATTAAACAGCTGCCTTATGTGCGGGTTTAATTCCTCATTTAGCCGTGTAGCACACAGCCGGGACACCATCCAGTCCCATTGATGCTGTGTTTTTAGCTTTAGAGAGAGCAGCTTTCACCTGTGCATTTGAGATGTCTGGGAGGCTACACTCCGCTGGGATAGTTATCTCTCCTTTGGGGTGAAGTTTGCACTGAACCTGTCTGCCAGTATGTTGGCAATGTCTGTGGGTTCAGTGATTTTTGTATCATTTTGGACTAATTCTGAGCATATCTGGGAGTTTCCACCCAGGTTCCTAACATAGCTGAAAAAGGCCTTATGATTGTCCTTTGAATCCATGGCAATTTTTCTCTCAAAATTGGCCTTAGTTGATTTTATGAGTGCTCGTATTTTTTACTAATAATGATCAGGGTGACTTCCCTTTTATGGATTTTGTTCTATCATGTAATAGCTTTCTCCTCTTATTGTAAAGTTTGTTAATGGCTGGGGTCCACCAGACTGGACGTTTGCCCTTTGTGGAAAGAGTCTTGGTTCTATTTGGGATTGCCTGATCCATGCAGTCCTGGAGGTGTTCATAGAAGGCATTTGTAAGGGCTTCCACAGCTTGGGTTGTGGTTTCCACTGGCTCAGGGGCCTTGAAGGATACCACACCAGTCTTGAGTAGTGTGAAGTTTGCTTTAGAGAAGTTCTTCACTGTGGTCTTTTTTGTTTGGGGTGGGGGCGGGATGTGGATTTCCAGTGAGATTAGTTTATGATCAGATCTCACCAATGATGGATATAGTTCCGGTGTGGAGCATTTTGTCCCCATGTTTGTGATAATGAGATCTAGTATATTTTCTCCTCTCGTGGGAACAGTGACTAGCTGTTCCATGGCATTTGAATCTATGAACTCCAGGAACCATTGGGCTAGAAAGTTAGGGCTTGAGTAATGTTCCCAGTCTATATTCGGGTAGTTGAAGTCACCCAATATGATGGTGTTTGGAGATACATTTATACCCTCCAGTGTCTTCAGGAAGGCTGTGTGGGGTTCCTGAGTTTGAGAGGGTGGCCTGTAGCATGCTACAATTTGTAGAGCAGTTTTGCCTATGGTTAGTTGCACCTGGATGGTTTCTGAAGCTTCGTGCGTAGCCACCAACCTGGAGGTGTGGGTATCTTTTATGAATATGGATACACCCCCTCCTTTTGTGGTGTGGTCCGGGTTTTGGGGCCGGAACGCATGATATGAGGTAAAACCTAATAGTGCCGGGGTGCTCTCAGGAGCCTTGAGCCAGGTTTCAGTTACAGCACAGACATCGATGTTCTCCATACTGAGAAGGGCCTCGAGTGCGTGCATTTTGAGATTTAGACTTCTGGCATTGAGCAGCATTACCCTCAGTTTCTTCCCATTTTTGTTTTCTAGGGTGGTAGGTTTAGAATTTGAGCCTTGCCTAAAAAAGGCACTATAGGGGTGGCAAGAGCCTTAGCCAATATCCGGAATCCCAGGGGTGACAGGTGCAAGCCATCCCTTGTGAAGCAGCGTGGCTTGTCAAGCATGTCATCCCAGGCAGACAGACACTGGATCCCCTTTGAATGACACCAGACATTAAGCCAGTTGTTAAAGCTGATCATCTTGCCTCTATATTGTGGCATCATTCTTGGTGAAGGAAGGATACTGCTCAGGGTTAGGGTCATACCTGCCTGGGCTACATAATCAGAGAGCTCCTCTATGTCTCTTTTCATGTAGTCCAGGGAGGTACGTCTCAGGTCGTTCACACCAGCATGAACAATGACTGTGTCATATTTGTACTTGCCGTGGAGTGACCCGAGTGCTTGTGTTATGTGGCGGATTCTAGTGCCCGATAGGCAGCTTACTGTGACCCTCTCCTTGTTCAGCCTGGTGAGTGGGACGTCAGTGTGTCTGACTATGGAGTCACCTATGACAAGTATGTTTGGTGTTGTATTTGGCCTTAAGGGCTGTGACTGCTTTGCACACTGCTTTTGTGGTTTATGTGTTGCTTGTGGGGTGTCTTGAGGTAGCAGTTGTTTGGGTGTCTGCTTTGGAGGCCTCTGCTGTTTAGGTAAATTTTTACTCAGTGCCTCCGAGTATGTCTTTGTGTGTTTATGTGTTTGATTCAGTGGTGTGGTAGCATTATGTGAGCCTGGTTTTGTGGTGTGTGTAGTTGCCTTCTCCTCCTGTCTGGTCTTGCCAGTCCTGAGTTGAGAGAGCTCAGCCTCCAGTTTGGCTAAATAGCTGCATCTCTCGCAAGTATTTGTGTTATGTGGGAGGAGGAGTGGGTTGTCTGTGTACATGAGGCAGTTATAACATTGCCTCAAGATTCCCAGACTCACCAGCTGGACCAGAGAGGAGATTGACAACTGACCTTTGAACATGCTAGAATAATATTGGGAATTCCTTAATTGAAAACAAGGGCCAGTGGGGAATGAGGGTGTAGTGCTTTTAATGTTTAGTGCTGACTTATATAATTGCTATAGTGAGCAAGTGCCAGGTAACTTGAGTGCAATGTGTTACAAGTAACTAAATGCAAAAACGACAAACAGTAACTTTCTTTCAAGTGACACAAGGAAATAAGTACAGTAAGCAATGCAGATATCACTAGTGATCCACAGAAGCACTGAGAAGCCGCGTATTAGGTGGAATTAGCTTCCAGGGAAATAACAAGCAAACAAGCAACAAGCATATAAACAAAGCTAGATTCAGCAGGCCTGGATCTAGTCTATGCTAGGGCAAACAAGGTGTACCAATTTCAGTAAGATACAGTTCAAATATTCAGGCACTATAAACCTTTAACCAGAAATTCCCAGCTCAGAAGGGCAGAGTCCAGTCTCTTCTCCCACAAGAGTGCAGACCACGAACCATCTTAATGTAAAATAACTGGCCTGAAGCCCAAGTGCCTAAACCAGAACTAATACACTTGGACACTGGGCTCTCAATCAGCAGTTCCCAACTTAGAAGGATGAAAGCTACCTGTCCTGCCACCACAGTGCTTGCCACAAACCTTCCTAATGTAAAACAACTGGTCTGAAGCCCAAGTGCTTAATCCAAAATACTTAGAATGATAGCTACACTTTAATCAAGTTACAACCAAGCAGTAATAAATACAATTGAATACTTTAGAGAATGTCTGGGTTAGTGCTCAAGTTACCCAAACAAAGCTAGATCCAGCAGGCCCGAATCCAGGCCTGAAAGCCCAAGTGCTTAAACCAGAATTAATACCCTTTTAGAATAACAGACACTGAGCCCTCAATCAGCAGTTCCCAACCTAGAAGGATGTAAGCTACCTGTTCTGCCACAACAGTGCAGACCACAAACCCTCTCAGTGCCAAACAACTGGTCCAAAGCCCAAGTGTTTAAACCAAAAGGCTTAGAATGAGTTACACCAAGCAGTAATAAATACAATTGAGTATTTTTAAGATGATGCAAAAGTAAAATGAAGTAGGTAGAAACACAAGTACAGTAAAAGCAGATGAATTTTTTTTTTTTAATCTGAACAAGTGCTGAGATCAAAGAAACAGATTTGAGTGCTGAAACTAGAAAACTGGCTAGTTATAAGAAAAAAAATAAGCTAGAAGGCTTCCCTCAAACACAGAAGGGCTTGGGGGCTCAGAAGCCTACAAATAGTATATACCACTTAACAGGAAAGGCAAGAAATAAGCTTAATTTTTTTTTTTGTCTGTTTCCCAGATGCTCTCTTTGTACACAGTAGGAGTGCCTGAAATCAGGATATGATCTCACTGCACTCAGTTGAGTGAGCAAATGAGATGAGCCCAGAGGTAGGCTGTGGGGCGGGCAGTTTCAAGGCCACTAAGATTAACACCAAAACAAAAGCAGGGAGAGTGGGTGGGAATAACTGAAGAGCAGAAAAACTGCCAGTTCAGTTAAATATTCCTTCAACACAGTTTAAATCAAATTAAATACTGTATTTTTTTTTTTAAATGTGCAGATAAAGGTACTTAAATTCTCTTATACGTCCAGTTGAATATAACCAAGTTCTTAGCCGGCCAAAGTTGAGATTTTTAAGCAGAAAATATTTCACAATGCACCACTTAACTAGGCAAGGACAGGAAATCAAAGAATGTGGCTACCTCCACACCTGTAATTACTAGCAAATAACAAAATTCAGCAAACACTAGCTTCTGTTCAAGTTACTAAAGAGCAGAAAAACTGCCAGTTCAGTTAAATATTCCTTCAACACAGTTTAAATCAAATTAAATACTGTATTTTTTTTTTTTTTTAAATGTGCAGATAAAGGTACTTAAATTCTCTTATACGTCCAGTTGAATATAACCAAGTTCTTAGCCGGCCAAAGTTGAGGTTTTTAAGCAGAAAATATTTCACAATGCACCACTTAACTAGGCAAGGACAGGAAATCAAAGAATGTGGCTACCCCCACACCTGTAATTACTAGCAAATAACAAAATTCAGCAAACACTAGCTTCTGTTCAAGTTACTAAAGAGCAGAAAAACTGCCAGTTCAGTTAAATATTCCTTCAACACAGTTTAAATCAAATTAAATACTGTATTTTTTTTTTTTTTAAAAAGTGCAGATAAAGGTACTTAAATTCTCTTATACGTCCAGTTGAATATAACCAAGTTCTTAGCCGGCCAAAGCTGAGGTTTTTAAGCAGAAAATATTTCACAATGCACCACTTAACTAGGCAAGGACAGGAAATCAAAGAATGTGGCTACCCCCACACCTGTAATTACTAGCAAATAACAAAATTCAGCAAACACTAGCTTCTGTTCAAGTTACTAAAGAGCAGAAAAACTGCCAGTTCAGTTAAATATTCCTTCAACACAGTTTAAATCAAATTAAATATTGTATGTGCATTCTAATGTCACTGCAGTCAACTGTAAATCTGAAATAAATAAAAAAAATGCAAAAGTAATTTGTGATAAAAGTACTGCACAACCCACAGTATGGTTCAGGGCTGTCTTCAAAAATATTAACCATAACTCATTACACAAATAACATAAAAGATAATTGAACTTTAATAAGCTGAGACATCAACAGTGCTTCCAATTCAGTTAAGTGGAAATATATTTTATTATTTTTAGAGGAATGTAATTTCTTAAATTTATTTTGCAACTTATAAATCATCTTTACAATAATTTCTTTGCGTATATAAAAAGAGGCTCATATATTTTGGAGACAATTTCAGTTACAAAATGTACTAAGCAAGGTTGTCTATTGTCACCTCTGCTTTTTACTTTAGTTATAGAACCATTTACAAATTACATAAGGTCAAGATATGATATTAAAGGAATACAAATAAATAAGAATCTAAGCTCTAAAATACTTTTATTTGCTGATGATATATTATTGACCCTAAATGGCAATAAAAAAATATCTTAATGCTCTCTTTAATATCATTGAAATTTTTCAATCTGAATTGGGACTTACTTTTAAGGAAAATAAAAAAAAAATGTTATGTATAGATAAAGATAAAATGGAATGTAGAAGATAAAAAAAATAAATATTTAGGGATAATTTTAACACAAAACATTAAAATATAATACAGAGACAAGTAAACACTCACAACAAGCTCCGTGCACACACAAAATAATACCAAGTCCAATTGTTCAAGTCAAAGCTGTTGCACGGAGATGCAGAAATCTGGATACACAAAGTCCGTTAATATTCAATGTGGCTACCTGCTAGGCACAACGTCGTACGCTGTTTGAGTTCAAAAAATCAGCTACAAAAGTCACTAATTGCTATTCAGCACTGTTAGGAACTTGCAACAACACCAGTCAACTCCACCCAACAATAACTTGAGAATCACACAAAATCAATAATCCAAGCGTTCAGCGAGGTGAAAGTAAAAGAATTGGTTTATTAAAACATCTGGCAAGCGCGTTCAACAAGGTCTTCTTCAAGCCGTTATACAAATTTTTAAAAAAACATTCACAAATATTTATAAAGGATGTGACATAGACATAGTGATGTCACATCCTGTTCAAACTACAATATATTAAAGATACAAAACATTTTCTTAAAACTTTTGGTCACTACAAAAAATGAATCACCTAACATTCTGACTGGGTATGGCAAATTACAAATGCTATTTGCACATACATCAACTAGTGCAGCTCTAAAACTGTTAACATCAAAGTACATTAAAATAAGTTAAAATGCAAGACATTGTCTGCACCATTCCGGCGCTGTAAAATTGAAGTACCTAATATTTTAGTTAGGTATGACAAAATGCAAACGCTATTTCTACATGCATCAACTAATACAGCTCTTTACCTATTATCAAACAAAATATACATAAGATCTACATTTGTAGTTTAAATCTTGTTCTCAGTAGCTGCATTAAAAAGTCCTGGTTCACTAGTTGTCAAAAATGCAAAGCACTAAATCCAACGTTGTATACACAACTAAATACATAAAACAGATGTCCTTATTCACCTTAAAGCATCCAGTAACTATTACAAATACATGACTGTTATAAATATGGAGGGGGGGGGAGTATTGCATCAACTAATACAGCTCTTTACCTATTATCAAACAAAATATACATAAGATCTACATTTGTAGTTTAAATCTTGCTCTCAGTAGCTGTATTAAAAAGTCCTGGTTCACTAGTTGTCAAAATGCAAAGCACTAAATCCAACGTTGTATACACAACTAAATACATAAAACAGATGTCCTTATTCACCTTACAGCATCCAGAAACTATTGCAAAAACATGACTGTTATAAATATGGGGGGGGGGGAGACAATGTAGGCAAAGCTACTAGGAATGTAATGGGTGCTGCTGGAACCGTTTAGTCAAAGGGTCTGAATATAAACTGAAGATCTGGATTCAACGAATAGGTTTGCCTTTGAGTATGGGCTTGATTGATACTCTATCATTCAGGCCAGGGCTCCTATCAGCCCTCAGTCTAACAATCCATTTCACCTCTGTCTGTTCTGTTTTATTACATACATCCCCTCTTCTATTACTAGGTCTATTCAGATCTATTACTTGAAAAACAAAACTGTGTTCATTCGAGATGTTCGAGATATGTTTGGCCAGTGCATTGGATGAACATTGCACCTTAATTTTGTATACATGCTCCCTGATTCTCTCTTTTAGTTTTCTATCTGCATTTCCTACGTAAAACGCAGGACAGTGTACGCATGTAGCCAAATATATAACATGTACAGAATCACATGTGGCTGGTGACGTAAATGTATATTCTTGTTTGGTACTTGGATGCGTAAAAACATTAGACTCTTTTATATATTTGCATTGATTGCATTTATGACATTTCTTAGTTATGTTGATATTGTCACTAACAGGTGCTCCTCTATCTATCCTATTTGGACCACATAACATATTATGAAGGTTCATTTTATTTTTATATGTAAATTTGGGGGTATCACCTATCACCTTAGAAATGGCTGCATCTGTCAATAAGATATCCCAATGTTTCTTATAAATGTACTTAATACTATTTACGTCTTGGGTGAAATGTATAGGGATTCGAAAGTATTCATTACTGTTATCAGGTAAATATCCTGAATTCAATGTGTCAACGTGTGGCATAGCAAAGTACAGATGTGCTCTACCTTCCCTTAGGGTATCTATCCCACTAAAATTTTCTTCAATTTCTTCTTCTGTGTATGAGCGGTCTACAAATTTAGTCCGTAAGTCATCTAACTCACTCAGAAATCCTGGATAACCAGAATTCAATCTAGAGGCTCTCATCACTTGGCTCCTCAAAATATTATTGAATATGTGGCCTGGATGCATGCTGCTATGGTGGAGTAATGTGTTTCTGTAACATTTTTTCCTAAATACCCCTGTGTTCAGGCTACCATCAGGTAGCTTCTCTATGTACACATCTAAGTATGGTATGACTTCTCTAGATTTAGTCATAGAAAATTTTAAAAAGTCAGTTGCCATGTTCATTTCAAATTCCAAGCCACTTAGTTCCTCCTCTGTACCACCCCAAATCAAAAAGAGGTCATCAACAAATCTGGTATAGCACAGAGCATATTTCCTAAATATATCAAGCTGAAATATGGATACATCCTCCCAATCAGCCATAATTAGGTGGGCGTAGCTATTGGCACATGAGGTGCCCATAGCTATGCCATCCTTTTGTATGTAAATTTGACCATTGAAAATGAAGATGTTATTCGTTAGTACTATTTCCATTAACTTGCATTTCACCTCTATTCTACCTGCAGAATAAGTGCCATCCTTCATTAACCGTCTGTTCAGTCTGATGAGCCCATCATGATTTGGGATCACTGTGAAAAGTGACTGGACGTCAAAAATGACTAATAATCTATCATGTATATCATGCTTATGTTGGATTTCTAACATTTTCTCATAAAATTTGATTAAAAACTGTTTCGTATCCCTTAGTATGTAATCATACTTGTTAACTATAGGTCTTAGTAAAGATTCCAAGTATAAAGATGTGGGCTCGGTGATCCACCCTCTGCCAGCAACAATAGGTCTCATGGGTGGACATTCACCGTCTTTATGTATCTTGGGGATTCCTTGAATGGTAGGTATAGTAGGATGTTCAACTGTGAAATATTTAAACAATTCCTCATTGATTTTGCCTTCCTTCAACATAACGTCTAAACTGGTATACACATTAGATATAATCCTATCAACTATGTTAGTATTAATTTTTTGATAGAAGCTGGTATCATCTAACATTGATTTCATCTGCTGCTTATAAAATTCCATATCCATCACAACAACTGGGCCACCCTTATCAGCAGGTCTTATCATAATTGTTCTATCATTCTTTAAACTTGTAAGTGCTTTCCTTTGGTTTGGCTTTAAATTGCCTGCCCATCTCTTATTCCTATTAGCATGGTCATTTTTGTATAAGTCTTGTTCAACAAGTTGAGAGTACGCTTCTATGAGGGGATGGTAACTAGAAACATAAGTACTAGGTTTTCTGAACGGATGTTGTATATCCAAGGAGTTACAAAAATTTTATTTAATTTGTAAGTTACGAATAAATAGTTTCAAATCTATAACACTATCAGTAATGTCGCTTCTAGTAGATGGAATAAAAGTTAAGCCTTTTTCTAGGACAGATTGCTCTTCTTTAGTCAATTTCCTCATAGATATATTCCATACTAGGGATTTTTGTTCCCTTGCCAGATCTTCTTTAATGTAGGTCCAGTTTGAGTTTGTTCTGCTGGCCTCTTTTTCTGTCTCCCCCTGCTTATTGACCGTCCTCTCGCCCCTCCCCCTCCTCTCCATTGACTGGCAATAGGGAAAGGGTGGGGTGGGCAGTTGTTCTTACTGGGAGTTCCATTAGTGATAGTACATGGGGTCAAGCTCTTATTTATGTTATCTCCACTTATACTGTTGTTGTCATCCTCTATATGTTCACATATATCTATCCATCTATTTGCTTCCTCAAAAATAGAAATATCATGTACATTACTAATTGGTGATGCATTAACATCATTTCTATTATCATGGTGTATCAAGGCTGTTGTTATTATAGTTTTATTTTTCATGCGATCTAGTTCACCCTCTTTTCTCTTTAATGTAGTACTGCCACCATGTGTATCTAATGTATTCAGATCTCCATTCCTTGGTGTAACTACTAGTACATCCTTTTTATTACTGTTGGTAATAGGTGGTTTATCTTGCATATGTTCCCTAACATCCTTTGGCCTAGTGACCGAAGTCTCCACCCTGGGCCAGGTGAAGACATTACCACTTTTGAAATCATTTGTGTCCCTCCTAATTTTATCTCTTTTTTGTTGTAATAGTTTTTTCTCAAAAATGAATATACCATCTAACATCCTATCTAGTCTAGTATCTAAAATTTGTTTTGGATACAGTGTATATAAGCTCAGTTGTTGTTCTTTAATTTTATCCCTTAGGGCATTTTCAATAGGCAAAAAGTACGTGTTTAATAGTTCCATATACTTATAGCTAGTTTCTAAGTTAATTTGTTGCCATAAATATAATAAATCTGTATATACTGTTCCAGTAGTGGGCATTTTTAAAACCCTCAATCCCCTGGGAACAATTTTACGTGCTATACAGGCTTCAAAATGTTGTCTCTGTAATTGGAGACGTTTTAACCTCATAAAATCACTTTCCATTTCTTGTAACATTGTATCAAGCCCTTGATAATCATGTAATATACCTTCATTCTCATCATTCCCAATTGGGACACTATAGTTAAGTAAAGGGTTAATCTCACCTTTAACAGCATTCTCAAACCTGCTGTGGTTATCAACAGAACACATTTGGGATTTCATTATAACTTCCGGTTTGTAAGGTAGTTCTATAGAAGAACTTGCAACATTTTTATCTGCCATGCTTGTGTGAGTGATAAAAAATAAATAATCACAATGCAGAGACAAGTAAACACTCACAACAAGCTCCGTGCACACACAAAATAATACCAAGTCTAATTGTTCAAGTCAAAGCTGTTGCACGGAGATGCAGAAATCTGGATACACAAAGTCCGTTAATATTCAACATGGCTGCCTGCTAGGCACAACATCGTACGCTGTTTGAGTTCAAAAAATCAGCTACAAAAGTCACTAATTGCTATTCAGCACTGTTAGGAACTTCCAACAACACCAGTCAACTCCACCGAACAATAACTTGAGAATCACACAAAATCAATAATCCAAGCGTTCAGTGAGGTGAAAGTAAAAGAATTGGTTTATTAAAACATCCGGCAAGCGCTTTCGACAAGGTCTTCTTCAAGCCGTTATACAAATTTTTTAAAAAACATTCACAAACATTTATAAAGGATGTGCAATAGTTTCTGGATGCTGTAAGGTGAATAACGACATCTGTTTTATGTATTTAGTTGTGTATACAACGTTGGATTTAGTGCTTTGCATTTTGACAACTAGTGAACCAGGACTTTTTAATGCAGCTACTGAGAGCAAGATTTAAACTACAAATGTAGATCTTATGTATATTTTGCTTGATAATAGGTAAAGAGCTGTATTAGTTGATGCAATACTCCCCCCCCTCCATATTTATAACAGTCATGTATTTGCAATAGTTACTGGATGCTTTAAGGTGAATAAGGACATCTGTTTTATGTATTTAGTTGTGTATACAACGTTGGATTTAGTGCTTTGCATTTTTGACAACTAGTGAACCAGGACTTTTTAATGCAGCTACTGAGAACAAGATTTAAACTACAAATGTAGATCTTATGTATATTTTGTTTGATAATAGGTAAAGAGCTGTATTAGTTGATGCATGTAGAAATAGCGTTTGCATTTTGTCATACCTAACTAAAATATTAGGTACTTCAATTTTACAGCGCCGGAATGGTGCAGACAATGTCTTGCATTTTAACTTATTTTAATGTACTTTGATGTTAACAGTTTTAGAGCTGCACTAGTTGATGTATGTGCAAATAGCATTTGTAATTTGCCATACCCAGTCAGAATGTTAGGTGATTCATTTTTTGTAGTGCCCAAAAGTTTTAAGAAAATGTTTTGTATCTTTAATATATTGTAGTTTGAACAGGATGTGACATCACTATGTCTATGTCACATCCTTTATAAATGTTTGTGAATGTATTTTAAAAAATTTGTATAACGGCTTAAAGAAGACCTTGTCGAAAGCGCTTGCCGGATGTTTTAATAAACCAATTCTTTAACTTTCACCTCGCTGAACGCTTGGATTATTGATTTTGTGTGATACTCAAGTTATTGTTCGGTGGAGTTGACTGGTGTTGTTGGAAGTTCCTAACAGTGCTGAATAGCAATTAGTGACTTTTGTAGATGATTTTTTGAACTCAAACAGTGTACGATGTTGTGCCTAGCAGGCAGCCATGTTGAATATTAACGGACTTTGTGTATCCAGATTTCTGCATCTCCGTGAAACAGCTTTGACTTGAACAATTAGACTTGGTATTATTTTGTGTGTGCACGGAGCTTGTTGTGAGTGTTTACTTGTCTCTGCATTGTGATTATTTATTTTTTATCACTCACACAAGCATGGCAGATAAAAATGTTGCAAGTTCTTCTATAGAACTACCTTACAAACCGGAAGTTATAATGAAATCCCAAATGTGTTCTGTTGATAACCACAGCAGGTTTGAGAATGCTGTTAAAGGTGAGATTAACCCTTTACTTAACTATAGTGTCCCAATTGGGAATGATGAGAATGAAGGTATATTACATGATTATCAAGGGCTTGATACAATGTTACAAGAAATGGAAAGTGATTTTATGAGGTTAAAACGTCTCCAATTACAGAGACAACATTTTGAAGCCTGTATAGCACGTAAAATTGTTCCCAGGGGATTGAGGGTTTAAAAATGCCCACTACTGGAACAGTATATACAGATTTATTATATTTATGGCAACAAATTAACTTAGAAACTAGCTATAAGTATATGGAACTATTAAACACGTACTTTTTGCCTATTGAAAATGCCCTAAGGGATAAAATTAAAGAACAACAACTGAGCTTATATACACTGTATCCAAAACAAATTTTAGATACTAGACTAGATGGATGTTAGATGGTATATTCATTTTTGAGAAAAAACTATTACAACAAAAAAGAGATAAAATTAGGAGGGACACAAACGATTTCAAAAGTGGTAATGTCTTCACCTGGCCCAGGGTGGAGACTTCGGTCACTAGGCCAAAGGATGTTAGGGAACATATGCAAGATAAACCACCTATTACCAACAGTAATAAAAAGGATGTACTAGTAGTTACACCAAGGAATGGAGATCTGAATACATTAGATACACATGGTGGCAGTACTACAGTAAGGAGAAAAGAGGGTGAACTAGATCGCATGAAAAATAAAACTATAATAACAACAGCCCTGATACACCATGATAATAGAAATGATGTTAATGCATCACCAATTAGTAATGTACATGATATTTCTATTTTTGAGGAAGCAAATAGATGGATAGATATATGTGAACATATAGAGGACGACAACAACAGTATAAGTGGAGATAACATAAATAAGAGCTTGACCCCATGTACTATCACTAATGGAACTCCCAGTAAGAACAACTGCCCACCCCACCCTTTCCCTATTGCCAGTCAATGGAGAGGAGGGGGAGGGGTGAGAGGACGGTCAATAAGCAGGGGGAGACAGAAAAAGAGGCCAGCAGAACAAACTCAAACTGGACCTACATTAAAGAAGATCTGGCAAGGGAACAAAAATCCCTAGTATGGAATATATCTATGAAGAAATTGACTAAAGAAGAGCAATCTGTCCTAGAAAAAGGCTTAACTTTTATTCCATCTACTAGAAGCGACATTACTGATAGTGTTATAGATTTGAAACTATTTATTCGTAACTTACAAATTAAATTAAATTTTTGTAACTCCTTGGATATACAACATCCGTTCAGAAAACCTAGTACTTATGTTCCTTGTTACCATCCCCTCATAGAAGCGTACTCTCAACTTGTTGAACAAGACTTATACAAAAATGACCATGCTAATAGGAATAAGAGATGGGCAGGCAATTTAAAGCCAAACCAAAGGAAAGCACTTACAAGTTTAAAGAATGATAGAATTATTTTTATTTTATTTATCATTTGTTGACCGGGAAAGTCCGACTAGGTTCCACAGAGCCTGTTTTCAGCGGAGGCCCGGGGAGAAATGCTCCAGATGCATGTCTTTGAAACAATTATGATAAGACCTGCTGATAAGGGTGGCCCAGTTGTTGTGATGGATATGGAATTTTATAAGCAACGGATGAAATCAATGTTAGATGATACCAGCTTCTATCAAAAAATTAATGCTAACATAGTTGATAGGATTATATCTAATGCGTATACCAGTTTAGACGTTATGTTGAAGGAAGGCAAAATCAATGAGGAATTGTTTAAATATTTCACAGTTGAACATCCTACTATACCTACCATTCAAGGAATCCCCAAGATACATAAAGATGGTGAACGTCCACCCATGAGACCTATTGCTGCTAGCAGAGGGTGGATCACCGAGCCCATATCTTTATACTTGGAATCTTTACTAAGACCTATAGTTAACAAGTATGATTACATACTAAGGGATACGAAACAGTTTTTAATCAAATTGTATGAGAAAATGTTAGAAATCCAACATAAGCATACATGATAGATTATTATTCACTTTTGACGTCCAGTCACTTTTCACAGTGATCCCAAATCATGATGGGCTCATCAGACTGAACAGACGGTTAATGAAGGATGGCACTTATTCTGCAGGTAGAATAGAGGTGATATGCAAGTTAATGGAAATAGTACTAACGAATAACATCTTCATTTTCAATGGTCAAATTTACATACAAAAGGATGGCGTAGCTATGGGCACCTCATGTGCCAATAGCTACGCCCACCTAATTATGGCTGATTGGGAGGATGTATCCCTATTTCAGCTTGATATATTTAGGAAATATGCTCTGTGCTATACCAGATTTGTTGATGACCTCTTTTTGATTTGGGGTGGTACAGAGGAGGAACTAAGTGGCTTGGAATTTGAAATGAACATGGCAACTGACTTTTTAAAATTTTCTATGACTAAATCTAGAGAAGTCATACCATACTTAGATGTGTACATAGAGAAGCTACCTGATAGTAGCCTGAACACAGGGGTATTTAGGAAAAAATGTTACAGAAACACATTACTCCACCGTAGCAGTATGCATCCAGGCCACATATTCAATAATATTATGAGGAGCCAAGTGATGAGAGCCTCTAGATTGAATTCTGATTATCCAGGATTTCTGAGTGAGTTAGATGACTTACGGACTAAATTTTTAGACCGCTCATGCACAGAAGAAGAAATTGAAGAAAATTTTAGTGGGATAGATACCCTAAGGGAAGGTAGAGCACATCCGTACTTTGCTATGCCACACGTTGACACATTGAATTCAGGATATTTACCTGATAACAGTAATGAATACTTTCGAATCCCTATACATTTCACCCAAGACGTAAATAGTATTAAGTACATTTATAAGAAACATTGGGATATCTTATTGACAGATGCAGCCATTTCTAAGGTGATAGGTGATACCCCCAAATTTACATATAAAAATAAAATGAACCTTCATAAGATGTTATGTGGTCCAAATAGGATAGATAGAGGAGCACCTGTTAGTGACAATATCAACATAACTAAGAAATGTCATAAATGCAATCAATGCAAATATATAAAAGAGTCTAATGTTTTTACGCATCCAAGTACCAAACAAGAATATACATTTATGTCACCAGCCACATGTGATTCTGTACATGTTATATATTTGGCTACATGCGTACACTGTCCTGCGTTCTACGTAGGAAAGACAGATAGAAAACTAAAAGAGAGAATCAGGGAGCATGTATACAAAATTAAGGTGCAATGTTCATCCATTGCACTGGCCAAACATATCTCGAACACCTCGAATGAACACAGTTTTGTTTTTCAAGTAATAGATCTGAATAGATCTAGTAATAGAAGAGGGGATGTATGTAATAAAACAGAACAGGCAGAGGTGAAATGGATTGTTAGACTGAGGGCTGATAGGAGCCCTGGCCTGAATGATAGAGTATCAATCAAGCCCAAACTCAAAGGCAAACCTATTCGTTGAATCCAGATCTTCAGTTTATATTCAGACCCTTTGACTACACGGTTCCAGCAGCACCCATTACATTCCTAGTAGCTTTGCCTACATTGTCTCCCCCCCCTCCATATTTATAACAGTCATGTTTTTGCAATAGTTTCTGGATGCTGTAAGGTGAATAAGGACATCTGTTTTATGTATTTAGTTGTGTATACAACGCTGGATTTAGTGCTTTGCATTTTGACAACTAGTGAACCAGGACTTTTTAATGCAGCTACTGAGAGCAAGATTTAAACTACAATGTAGATCTTATGTATATTTTGTTTGATAATAGGTAAAGAGCTGTATTAGTTGATGCAATACTCCCCCCCTCCATATTTATAACAGTCATGTATTTGCAATAGTTACTGGATGCTTTAAGGTGAATAAGGACATCTGTTTTATGTATTTAGTTGTGTATACAACGTTGGATTTAGTGCTTTGCATTTTTGACAACTAGTGAACCAGGACTTTTTAATGCAGCTACTGAGAACAAGATTTGAACTACAAATGTAGATCTTATGTATATTTTGTTTGATAATAGGTAAAGAGCTGTATTAGTTGATGCATGTAGAAATAGCGTTTGCATTTTGTCATACCTAACTAAAATATTAGGTACTTCAATTTTACAGCACCGGAATGGTGCAGACAATGTCTTGCATTTTAACTTATTTTAATGTACTTTGATGTTAACAGTTTTAGAGCTGCACTTGTTGATGTATGTGCAAATAGCATTTGTAATTTGCCATACCCAGTCAGAATGTTAGGTGATTCATTTTTTGTAGTGCCCAAAAGTTTTAAGAAAATGTTTTGTATCTTTAATATATTGTAGTTTGAACAGGATGTGACATCACTATGTCTATGTCACATCCTTTATAAATGTTTGTGAATGTTTTTTAAAAAATTTGTATAACGGCTTGAAGAAGACCTTGTCGAAAGCGCTTGCCGGATGTTTTAATAAACCAATTCTTTTACTTTCACCTCGCTGAACGCTTGGATTATTGATTTTGTGTTATTCTCAAGTTATTGTTCGGTGGAGTTGACTGGTGTTGTTGAAAGTTCCTAACAGTGCTGAATAGCAATTAGTGACTTTTGTAGCTTATTTTTTGAACTCAAACAGCGTACGATGTTGTGCCTAGCAGGCAGCCACGTTGAATATTAACGGACTTTGTGTATCCAGATTTCTGCATCTCCGTGCAACAGCTTTGACTTGAGCAATTAAAATATAATAAATTATAATTTATTTTTATTTTTTTTTTATTTTTTTACATTTGTTGACCGGGCTAGTCCAACTGGATATATGTCCATTTTCAGTAGAGGCCCGGGGAGAAAATCTCCACTAGTTATACATTTTCACACAAAGGCATGAAAGGTTACATAACAATCATAACAAATAAAACAGATAAAAAATTAAATATAAAATTGTTAGTTAAAAATTTAATAATAATAATAGTTTAGACATTATAAAAACCTTATAAATAAATGGAATAAATTCTTTGTCTAGATAAATGACAGACTTTCTTTAATAAAATGATTATCTTACCAAAATTATTATACATAATTCAATCACTATGCTTTCCTCTTCCCAAACAATGTTTAAAAGAATTTAACTCTTTAATATTTAGTTTTCTTTGGTTTCTTAATAAACCTAGATTAACTCTTAATCATCATATAAGAGATTGGGCTTCTGGTGGTATTGGATTAGCTGATTTAGTTCATTATAATCTTTTATAAACACGGTCACTTTCTGGTTAAATAATTATTACAGCGCTAAATGGAAAGATATACAGGAAAGTGTTTTTTTTTTAAATATAATCAACAAATATTTGCACTTTACAATATGATAATAATAATTTTCTTTGGTTATTAAAAGATCATATTTTGGAAAATCAAAATCAACCAACTAATTCTGCCTATTTTTCCATGATACCATTTAACTTCAGACATTTTGTTTACAATAATCCAAAATATCAAGCATGTTAATTTAGGTAGTACAGCGGTTATCATTGCTGCCTCACAGCAAGGGTTCCTAGTTTGATTCTTGGCTGGGGTGCCTTCTGTGTGGAGTCTGCATATCTTCTTTGTGGTTGCATGGATTTCCGCTGGGTGCTCTGATTTCATTCCATATTCCAAAGACATACTGCAGGTGTATTGGAAACTCTAAATTGCCCCTAGGTGTGTGTATGTGTGTGTGTGTGTGTGTGTGTGTGTGTGTGTGTGTGTGTGTGTGTGTGTGTTCTGTGGAAGGCTAGGAGCCAGGCTGGCAACTCAACACTGTAAAACTCCACTGCCAATGGTTCTGAGGAACATTGCTTCTCTGTGGTGACCCCTATTGGGAAAAGTGAAAAGGAGAAGATTTAACATTGCATATAGCATATACACAAAACAATATATGTACATTTAATGCATATACAATGTTTACTTTTAAGGACAAAAATCTAATATATTGGTTTCAGTTGATGGATAAGGAAAAGTTACAATCTATAGAATTTATATTAAAATACTTTAAATAATGAAGCGTGGTTAGATATTCAAAATTGTAGATTCTCAATAGAGGAGAAAGATAATTTAATGCAAAAATCAATTAAAACAATGTTCTAAAATTCATTGATCTTTGAATTATTTTGATGCGTCAAAATATTTCAGAAAAAGGACTTTTACCTAGAACCTATAAGATGATTATAATAATAGAAAATATGACAAAGAAAATTATTGGAATTATTTTAATTCCATAAATTATTATCCAAGTGAAGATGAAAAAAAAAAAAGATTTTTATCATTCTCTAAACAAACCACTTCTTCATTAAAATGGAAGTTATTTTCTTGGAAATGTATGCATAACGCATACAGCACCCTGCATAAAATTGAATTAATGTATTAAAAATGTTGGATGTTGGAGATGTAAATTGAATATTAAAGCAGATTGACAACATATGTTTTTAGAATGTAGTATAGTTAAACCATTTTGGAATTATATAATTTTTTTCTTACAGGCCTTATTTAATGATAAATTTACATTATTTAAATCATTAATCTTATTTAATACTGCAATAGCTTCTTGTGTTAAAAAAATAAATTACTAATTTCTTTGGAGTATTTTATCAATTGCAAGAAAAATAATCACCAAGAATTAGAAAAATGAATCAACCCCATCTTTGAAATAATTTATAACCATTGCAAGCTAGGTTTATCATCTGGAATTACTTACAATCAAGGAAAGAATGACGATCAAGGAAAGAATTAGAACTACCATTTCTTACAACTCTTGGTTGAAATTAAAAAATCTACTTAATAGTCATCAGTTGTTTAGAATTAAAAGATTACTTTATAATCGTGTGGAGATTTTTTACTCTCTCTCATGTATAGTAGACACCTCTGTAAATAGTTGCTTTTTGTTATTTTGACTTTGTTTTATTATTTTTTTCTCTTCTTTGTTTAATTATTTAAATTATATATATTGTTTTGTAACAATTTGTTATCCTTTTGTAAAAGGTTAATAAAATTGTTTAAACTAAAAAAGAAAAAAAAAAAGGATTGCAAGGAGTGCAAGATAAAGTGGCAGACAGAAAAGATTGAATAGATTAGGAAGGAATACTGGTTGGCTAACAAAGAAGCTAAGAAATGAGTTGCAATAGCAAAGCACATGACATTGGAGGCACTCTACCAGTATCTGGAAAATGACTCAGTAGGTGGCACAAAGAAACTATATCAGGCTGCAAGGGTCTACAGGACATGAAAACTAGATGAAAAGAGTACTTCAAACAACTTCTGAATGAAGAAAGCTCACAGAAGCTATACTGTCCCAGAAACAGCCTATAATGACAGAAGAAGAGGAGCCCACCTAGAAGAAGTAAAAATAGCATTAAGGAAAATGAAGTCAGGGAAAGCACTAAGCTCAGATCAGATCACAGCAGATATGATAAAGAATGCTGGGTGAGATAGGGGAGAAATGGCTCCTGCGGCAGTTTGGAGGAAAAGGCATATCCCATATGACTGGAGAATAAGCATTCTTGTGCCAATGTACAAGAACAAATGAGACATCCACAGCTGTGGCAGTACAGAGGCATCAGACTCCTGTCACATTGCTTGAATGTTCTGGAGACAGTGATTAATAAATGGATATACAGAGTAGTAGAATGTAAGGTGGGAGATGAGGAGTTTGGAATCAGATCAGGATTCAGCACAACTGACCTGATGTTTGCAATGAGACAGTTGTGTAGAAGCTAGAAATGAGGAAAGAGTCCAGCTGGGCATTCCTAGACTTGCAGAAAGCATAAGGTCTCAAGAAAGATGACTTGGCCTTTACTGTGGTGGTTTTGACCCTCTTCAAGTGCAACCTTGATGAGTGGATGGGAAACCAGAATTTTTTCCCAGGGTTTCCACCTGTGTCCCTCATTGACAGAGGCATCAGGTGTTGACTGAGTTTTCTTTTTGGGGATAAACTCTTGGCTAGGCTTGGAAGGGCCCCAGGGCCATTAGCCTAGTAACCTCCTATGATCTTATAATCCTATGGTTTGAAGTCCCAGAAACATTGGTGGAATTAGTGCAGGCTATGTACAAGGACCTAATGACTCAAGTACTAACAGTGTTATGTCTCAGAGAGGGGTTACCAGTTGGAGTGGGTGAGAACAAGGGTTCAGCTCTGAGACCACTGCTGTACATACTGGTGATGACTACATTAGCAAACACATTGAAGGGGCAGATCAACAATGTTGCTGTATGCAGATGATGTGGCATTACATGCAGACTCTGAGCAAGAACTTCAGCAAAGGATAGGGGAATGGAATGAAAAACTGAAGGCACTAAATCGAGAGAGATGGTGACAGTTAAGCACAGCTAAGAGAGTGGCAATGGCAAATTGGGGAGATCAGAAGAAGCTAAGAATTGAGAGAGAAAGGAAGATATTGGAACAGATAAATAGCTTCAAGTATATGGGAGGGGAGGAGGAAGAGAAGGTAAGTCTGAATGAAGAGGTCAAAGCTAAAATCAGAGTGGCTCCAGCCAACTGGCATAGACTCACAGGTGTAGTCTATGACAGAAAAATGCCAAAGAAGGTGAAAAGTAAGGTGTACAATACTGTGGTGTGACCAGTAGCACTGTATGGTACTGAAACCTGGACAGTAAAGGTAGAGAAGATGAGAAGGTTAGATGTGATAGAAATGGAGTGTTTGAGAAGGGTGGTAGGATGCACACTGTGGGGCAGATGCAGAAATGAGGAAATAAGAGAAGAAGCCAAAGTAGCTCCAATTGCTGAAAAGGTTAAAGAGAACAGATTATGGTGCTTCAGAGAACATGTGCAGAAAAGCAGAAGACAATGGGACAGACAGGAGGAAGGTAAGAGGAAATGAGGATGTCCAGCAGAGAGGTGGATGGATTGTGTGAAAGAAGATCTGCGACATTCAGGTGTGAGTGTCAAAGAAGGCAAGAGTGTGACATTGAATCGAGAGCGATGGTGACAGCATAATACTCTGATCCCATGTAGAAAATGGGAAAAAGGGGGCTGATGATGATGATGGTGAAGAGTTTGAATGGAATAAGAATACTCATCAGATGTAGCTGCAAAAAATGTATAGTATTCAATTTGAGAAACTAAAACTTCCAAACTCACATTTAGTAACAGCGAAAAGATAGGAAACAATGTTCAAACAAGCAAGTTAATAAATTATTTTATTTTATTTTTTTTTATTATTATTATTGTAAACAGGGAACTAAAATGAGTGATGAATGTCAATGCAAACACATGAAGAAAAGAAATTTGCAGCAGTTTAGTATCAATTTGTATTTTCATCAAACACCTGAACAAAGACAGAGCTACAAACCACATGTTCTTGCCTCCTTTTTTGAACACAGCAATGCAAAAGAAGAAACAGTCACTTTAAAGCATTTTTCACAGAGTGCATTCTGGTGACACTATCCCAAATCTGCACTGTGCATACTACTTCCAAGGTACAACTGAGATGGAAGAATGGAAAAATTATTCCCTTTTCTATGTACTGTGCACATTTGATAAAGATCCATGCTACTTATTTAATATTAACCATTTTAACATACATAAACTCAGATTGCTAATATGAGAGATTACATAATGGCAGAGAGGGAACGTAACCCTGAGTTCAACCTAAGTGACCCAGGTTCAAGTAATGGCCTTGGCACTGAAATAGGCAGGTAGGCCAGAGATAGACAGAGAGAAAGCAAAAAATCCCAAGAGTTAAAGTTTGCTAACCACTTTCTGGGAGGAGGAATATAGGCATGCTCGAGGAGCTGGGGGAGCAGCACATGCACAAACATGCAGAATCATCCATGGTAGATGTTGGGGAGAACAGCTTGCAGTGCCTTACAGCAAGGGGTATGGTTGCTTCTTCTTTGGATACACTCTTGAAAAAGTAGGGGAACTGGACAGTGCGGTCAACCAAGTGCAATTTGCGAAAGCTGCATCTACATTAAGAATCTGGACTCCTTGCTCTCTCATGCACAGAACAGTAATGTTGAACAGGTTGTCAGCTCACATACTGCACCTTCTATGCAAACCATGCACTCAACACATAAACCATTATACGTGGAGGTGCTCACCAGAAACCTACCTAATACCAGAGACCTTCCAAACACAAACATGCTACACCTAAGACAGCACCTACAGTGCTCAAAATAAAAACACAGACATTAGTGTCTCACCAAATAAGCACCTAAGGAAAAGCACATCTAAAACAAAGTTTTTAGTTATACATGACTCCTTTGTGAGACACACAGACATCCTAGTCACCAGGATGGACAAGGAGAAGGTTATGGTTAGCTGTCTATCGAGTGCCAGGATCTGTCAGATCACATATGCACTTAAGTCTTTCAACAACAAGTACCGTTATGACTCCATTATAACTCATGTTGGTGTGAGTGACTTGGGACATACCTCACTGGACTATATGGGAGATACATGATTGAGCTCTCTGAATATATGTTCCAGGCAGGTATTCCCCTAGTCCAAAGCAGCATTCTACCCTCACCTAGGATGATACCACAATATAAACAAAAAATGATTGACTTCAACAATTGACTTAGTTTCTGGTGTCATTCTAAGGAGATCCAGTTCCTGTCAGCCTGGCTTGACTTGGTTGACAGACCACTCTGCTTTGCCAGAGATGGTCTTCACCTGTCGCCTCTAGGCTTTCGGTTACTGGCTAAGGCACTTGCCTCCCCCATAATGCCTTTTTTAGGCAAGGTTTCAAGAACAAAATTTCTGATATGAAAATGTTGTGTCTTTCGGCTTTTCCCGGTTAGGGGTCACCACAACGGAACTCCGGTCCGCTAATGATTGGCAGTTGATTTTAACGTGCTGAGTTGCCAGCCCTAATGCACAACCTTCAACGAAGGTATGCCCATTCACGCATGTGTCCACGCAGAAAACGCTCCAGCTGAGAGTCAAACCGGCCAGCATCTTACTGTGAGGCGACATCACTCACAAATAAATTAAAGGTTATGCTGTTAAACACCATGAGTTTAAATCAGAAACTGCAGTCTCTGGAGACACTACACTCTCTGGAGGATGTTGAAGTCTGTGCAGTCACAGAACTTGGTTCAAGGCCAAAGAAAGTACCCTCACCTTGAAAGGCTACAATGCCTTCCACACTTTCAGACCACAAAATGAAAGTGTGAGAAGCAAAAGAGGGAGGCTCTATCTTCATCAAAGATAAATGCACCTCTAGACTGGTTAGACAGGAAAACTCCATGGAGTTGCTCCAAGTTCAACTAACTGCGGGGAAGATCCCTCTTCAAGTTATCTTTAATTATAGTCTCCCTACAGTGAACCATGATACCCTCGCTGCTTATTTGGACCTACTTGAGTCAATCAAATTACAACCAAACACTAGTCGTGGGCGGTTTTAACTCTCCCTCCATTGACTGGGAAACTTAATATGAATACCAACATGCTCGCACAAAGGTTCCTGGAATTTGTTAGCACTAATGCCCTGGAACAAATAGCATGCAACCTCACAAGGGGCTCAAATATTTTGACCTGGTCCTCACCTACATGGGTGACCATTGTACCACCACAAGTATAGGACCCTCACTGGTTAAATCTGATCACAAATCAGTCACATTTGAAGTAGCTATAACACCCGAACCCCTGTTATTTGAAAGCAGGCTAAAACTTTCACTGAAGCTAAATATACCTTTCTAAGGGATGGCATAAATCATTTCCAAGCTCCTGTTCCCAAAGATGGCATTGACAGCTATACTAATGTATAGACAAATGCCCTGTACAGTCACTTATACAGATGTATTAATACTGCTGTACCTCATATGATCAAAACAAGCTCCTCAAGAAAAAATTTGCCTCCCTGGTGAACATCTAGCATTAACAAGTTACACAGCAAGAGGATGAAGCTGCTGTCTAAGAATAACAAAGAGAGGTCCCAGTGTCCCAGTACTGGAAGAGCAGCCTCCTCTGATTGAACAAACACGTAAAACAACTTATAAATCCTCTAAGGGCAAGTTCAAAAAACATTTAGAAACCATAGCTAGGGATAACCATAAGGCATTCTTCAGCTATATCCGTAACCTAAAAGTTAGGACACATATGTGTGTTAAACTACCTGTGGATGGCATCACACACTGATCCTGCAAAAATAGCTAACCTATTAACTGACAGGATTGTAGAAAATTCTCCCCTCGCCCCCTCCAAACATTACACAAAGCATACCCTTCACATCTCCCCCACCTTGCATCTCCAAAGAGCAAGCCATTAATGCTCTCTCCAAGGCTGAAAACAGAGCCTCTATGAAACCATATGGCATATGTGTTTTTGATGATCTAAAACATGAGTTAGCAACTCCATTAGATACTCTCTTCAGCCACAGCCTAAGTACTGGTTTTGTCCCTGTTGAGTAGAAAAGAGCAACATCGTTCCCCTTCATACAGGGGTGCAGCAACAGACACTGGGAACTACAGACCCATGAGCTTAACCAACCATATCTGTAAGGCCATGGAACAAATCATCATGGACCTTATAAATAAGGATATAGGTGATCTGCAAATCTTTGATCCAATACAGTTTGGTTTTGTCAAAGGCAGGTCATGCCTGTTAAACTTGGTGGGCTTCATTGAAAACATCACCAGAGCCAAAGCCTTTGACACAGTCTCATATTTGGACATCACTGATAAGCTCGCCCATTTGAATATCAACCCTTATATTGTCAGGTGGGTTGCTAACTGATTCACTGAATGATCACATTCAGTCAAATTTGGCGACTTTACCTCAACCAGCAGACCTGTCACCAGTTGGTTCCAAAAGGGTCAGTGCTGGGCCCCCTGTTGTTTGGAATATACTTCTCAGAACCTCAGGCCAAAATAGAGGGAATGTGGCTTACTAAGTTTGCTGATGACTGCAAATTAGGTGCACTCACAGAATCCCCAAATTATGTCAATATACTTCAAGAGAGACTTACACAAACCAATAATTGGTCCCAAAGCTGTGGACTCAAACTCAATTCTAAAAATGCAATATCATCTCCTTCACTAAAAACAATATCCCTGCAGACTATCATATAAACAATAATATCCTAAGTAACAACTCAGTAGTGAGACACTTGGGAATGCAAGTTGACCGTAGTGTAATGTTTGAACACCATGTGTCTACTGTGGTAAGGAAGGCATTCTACTTCGCACACCTCATTAGCAAAGGCATTGCCTCAAGAGCAAAAGAGGTCATAACTCCCCTGTACTTGACCCTCATCAGGCCAATAATTAAGTATGTTTCCTTTGGAATGTACCTTACCAGGCACCTGCAGCAACTTGAGAGATCTCAGAGATTTCTAACCAAGAAAATTCACGGTTTCCAGCACATCATACATTGCAGACTGAAGTCACTGTCACTGTACTCAGTAGCATAAATACTACTTAGAGAAGACTTGTGCCTGGGCTTCAGAGCCATCTCTGATCCAAACCTAATGGAAATACTGCACATCCACAAGTTACATAGGACAAGGGTCACCTACTACAGGAATCTTAACCTGGCCTGCAACATAAATGTGACCTGCTGGAGAGACAGATATGTCTCTCAGAGGGTGCCACTCCTATACCAATTCACATCAAACAGAGCCCCTCTATGACCTTGTGTAAGCATAGCCTGGATAACTGGACGAGAAACCCTAAATTCCTGCTGGGTATTTCACCCTCCTAGATATTGACAATCATTGCTAACTAAGATCTGGAGTTTTGACAACATCCTTTATATTGCACTTTTCTAGTATTATATTGGGTACACACAGTTAGGCTTATAAAGACCTTCAGGTCAATAGCCCAGTAACCACCTATGAACATTTGAACCTATAAACACCAAAACAGAAGCTGTCTCCTCCTTTAAATGTCTCAGCATTTAACTAGAAGAAACTGTCAAATTTCTACTCCACATGGAGAAACTTGAAGCAAAATCCATTTTCTCCTATTCTGGGCTAATGATTTCTTACCTTATTTTACAATGTCAGCTAGAGAACTTATTGTCAAAGGAATCTTCTGTCCCATATAGAACATGACATTCTCTTTGCAGCTGGCGCCCAAAAAGACAAGTTTTATTAAAAGTATATTGGTACAACGCTGTGAAACTTGTTTTTGTTTTGGTCCCAAAAAGACAACCAACACCCTTCAAGGTACTACAACCAAAATGTGTTGTGTTATCTCTAGATCTCCTGCCTGTGAGCATTGCTGTTTTACAGTGTTCGAAGCTAAGTGACTTCCCATACAACAAAGAACTGACCTATTACTGGCAGCTCAACTGTTTGAAATACTAGGGATTGAAAGATTCTTCCTTCTGTCATGTAAACTACAAGAAAAAAAATATATCTACCACCTTAGATGCTCAGATATTACTCACAGTCAGCTGCCATGTGTCTCATATCTTCAACCAAATTTCATCATACCAAACTTCTGTTCTCCAATCTAGCCCCAAATTTGTGTCAGTCTCTATCCTTGAAATTAGAAGAACTCTCCTAACCCCACCTTCATAACACAGCTACAAAAAATTCCTGTTAAAGCAAAGCCAATACTCCAGTGGCCAAAATGGACACATCATCTAATCTTATACCACTTGCTTTTTCACTCTTACGTGTATTCCCTATCCCCCTCTACTTTTGTAATATAAGCAACCGCATATGTCATATCATACTAATTGTAAGTACCCTACTGAAGAAATAAACTGGAATCTCTACAACAGCACTGCGTTTAAGTACCTATTGTAATGTCTTTTATCCCTGATTTCATCTACTGCAGATGTTAACCTTGACTACTTATTTCTATGGTATTAGATAGAATGAAGTATTTAATGTGATCTATTCTTTTTATGCCATTTGTTGATATTCAATATTAGCTATGATTTACTCACTCGGACTATGTCTGAAAATGGTCACTGTTGATCAATGTACTAACCTAGCAAACAAAAATAGGCAAATAAATAATTAATGAAGTAAAACATTTCTTGTAGGCTGGCTGGCATAAATAGCATTTAAGACTGACTAGTCCACTTAGTAAAGGATCAGTCAAAAGGTCTATAACTGAAACGGCATTCAGTGCAAAGATTTTAGCATTTAACTTTTTAAGACTGGGGGATATTTTACCTCAGTACCCATTAACACCATTACAAAGTTGGGTGGCAACATAATTTGGTTTTCACCTCATGTCATCCTTGGAGCAAATTAAACATACTTAAACTAATTCCGTATATTTTTTTTAATTACATAGGAACTATTATGTAGAATTAAGTAAATCATCCTATAGTGTAAAACAAGACAAAACTGAACCCACCCCAAATAATACTTGAATTCAGTCAATTGAAATGACAGTCCTGGAATACAAACGGAAAGGAATGCAAATGAAATGGAATGGAAGTCTTTCACAGCAACATTCATTCTAATTAGAGAACATGACATGCTACATCACTGAGGAGACCAGTCTAACTATTGGGGCATAAAGGCTTTTTGTTAGACACACAGTGATCTCTTTGAATTCAAGTAATTTTTCAGATCATCTTTTTTACTTTTGATTAGCGGATGACCCAAACCACTGCCTTGAACCATCGATAAGATCATAGTTATATAATGGTGGGGCATGCATATATGTGTCTACTAAGCTGATTATAGTATTGAAGGAAGAATTTCATTCACTTTACCACACTGAATCAAGGGGTGTGTAATGTATGTGTTAAAGCACGTGATTTTATGACGTTTAATCAAAGATACATGATCAGTCTCAGAGGATATAACAAGATGAAACAAGCTGAATCTTAAGAAAAGACATATTTATTTCACTAGACAGAAGTCTGCTACCTCAGATGTCCCATTTAGAAACTGATCTGTGTGCAGAGTTGAAGGTGACGGGCTTCCTCAGTGAGAAAGCAACTTTTGGGATTTGACCGCAGTCGAATAATCATACATGGATAGAGAGAGGTGGTGGTTGTGTTGTGTGTGAAACAGGCTGAGAAATTTAATTAGGTGGAATAGATTTTAATTGACTTCAGGCAAACTGTTTAAGCAGCATCTGATCAAAGTTTTATTTGTACTCTTTGCTCCCACTGCATGTTTATTATCTGTCCCCACCATGGCCAGTTGTTTCACTTGTTCCCCAACATCAGTCCAAGGATCAACAGTAAGGAGCTATCATTCATACGGCCAGCAGGAGTAGTCTGATGCTTTCTACTTAACTTTCCTGGCCCTAACTGCACATACACTGTGTATGTATCTATATGTGTGTGTATATGTATGTATATATATATATATATATATATATATATATATATATATATATATATAGAGAGAGAGAGAGAGAGAGAGAGAGATGATGTAGAAAGACACACACACACACTTATTTATATACGGGATATAGTTTCAGATATGAAACAAGCTAAAATGTATTCATTTTAGCTGATTGACTTTAAGATGATCACTAGCAAACACATTAGTTCAGTTGTACCGAATCAGAATGTGATTGCTAGAATTGTTAGGGGTTAGCCTCTGAGAACAATTGAAAAAAAAACAATCCCCTGATAATGGTCAAGCATTTCTGATCGGGGTATATGTCTGCATTTGTGTGTCTGTGTATGTGTGCATGTGCTTCTGCTTGTATACATGCCTATGCATGTAGGTGGGAGGGGAATAAGATGAAATACATTAATATAAGCAGAATGTACTTCCTTTGACCACAGTAAAAAGGAAAAAGCATCGGAAGACCAGTCAAAGCTGGAGGAATCGGGTGAGATGATGTCTGCATGTGAAAGGAACTGACCTGATGTCCATTAATTTAATTAACTATCATGCATGTGGATTGTCAGGGGCAGTTGAGATATGAGAAAATAGATGAATACATCATTAATTATCACTAATGGCAGCCTTTTTTCTGTTGAATCTATTGATTCAAGATGCCTTTAGCCAGGAAATGGTCAGTCTGTGGGAAGGAGTCTGCTTCACCACAAAGCTGAAATGCTTTCTAGTACATTAAAACTAATCACCACAACAGTTATTTCTACAATTTATGCGATTTTTATCCTGGTTACAGGCTGTGTGCCCTATCAGCAGGGGCTTATTTTAGGAAGATCATGAGTGCACAAGATGTTAAAATTACATTTTTGTCATATTTGATGAAATAAGTGACAATATAAGGCATGGTTTAGCGACTGGAATTATTTGCTATTATGGTCACACAGGATGCATTTTGCAATTTTTCATTGTCATTTAAAATTTGGCTATGTGAAAATGTTCATTAAATTAGGTTGACCATAAACGTTGGCCTATTTTTCATGTGTACACCTCCTTAATATATGTGCATCTAAAAAGCACAGCAATCAAGCAGGTTAAACTGAATACTGAAATATATTGCACAGATAATTTTGCTAAAAATATCAAACTGCTTCAGATGTGCAACCATGAATTAACAGAAACCACAGTTAAGATGTGCAGTTTGCTTAGCTATATTATATTTGATTTTTCTAGGCTGTGGGTGTATGTAAAGGGCACTTGCTCAGGCTAGGGAAAGTGTGACATTTCTATAACATACATAAATTAAAATCACTTCCCTAAATACAGTTTTGGATAGTATACCCCAACTTGTCTCAAAATTGACATACTTTTTTGTTGGATTGAAGTTTATAATGTCCCGTTTCAGCATAAACAACACATTTCTTAAAATGCCCAAGCATATCTTTACATGAATCAGTCTCCTTGCTTCAGTATCTGTTAGGGATGTATACTACATTTTGTGGAGTTTTAATAGACCCTTTAGCAGGAATTTTTAGACACATTTTGCACTACTTAGCAAGAAAGTAGTGTGGCAAACTGACGTGTGTAAGCTAATAATCATAGTGCTATGTTGTGATACAATGCAGCTAGCAGATATCTGCTACAATGAATTGATGCAAATAAATTAGACCACAATGGTGTGCACATATATATATATATATATATATATATATATATATACATATATATATATATATATATATATATATATATATATATATATATATATATATATATATATATATATATATATATATATACATGGTATATACTATCACATAACATACTCATAAGTGGAAGACATTGTGCAACAATATGTATTACCCTCCAAATTATAGGAATTGCAAAGAGAAAAAAATGCTTGGGATCAAAGCTAAAACAACATCTGGTAGCAATTTGTAGTTGTTAATGTTTGTTAGCTTTGGTGACAGTTACATGTAGCTCTGGATATTATATTCAGCTTTGTTACCGTGTATTGCCAACATGCAGAATGTTTAAAAATTAACCATTCTGTCTTGGTTAAAGCCAAGGTATATGTGGTGCTGGCTAACCCAGCTACAGGAACTCTTAACATTATTCACACCTCTGCCTGTAGATTACTGAACAAGTTCTTTGAAGTTACAGCTCTATGTGCGGATAAATGTATTAGATTTCTACGACACAAGCCATACCCCTAACATGACTGTTCATTGTCAGTCTTCATACGAGTTTTGTTCCAAATGAATGGAGAATAGTACAGTCATTCTCTTGCTAAGGGATGATCTTCCAAAGACCCAGGCATAACCATAAGTATGGATAGCTTCATACGCAAGGCTGTGGAAAGACTTATCATGGAATTATTCAATATGTAACCTCCAAACACTGGGCCCAGCTCAGTTTGGAGGGCAGGTCATGCCCACTCATCTTGGTGGATCATTTTGAAAAGGTCACCAAAGCAATGGATGAAGGCAAAAGAGTACAGATAGCATACCTCAACCTGGCCAGAGCGTTTGATACAATTTCCCACCTAGGTATAGTAGAAAAACCAAATAAACTGGGAATAAACTCCTATGTCATCTGTCGGATTGCCATCTTGCTCACAGATAGGATGTAGATAATCAAAATATGGGAAGTTCTTATACAAAGAGACCATTCACCATTGGGGTCCCCAGGATTCTTCAAGACTTGTCCTGTTTGGCATCAACCTTTCTGTAGTAAATGCCAATACCAAACGCCACTGCCTGATTAAGTTTGCAGATGACTGCAAACTAAGAGGAGTTATTGAATCCTAAGATAACTGGCTATCCTGCAGGAAAGTTTATTTCAAATAAATAACTGGCGCCAAAATCATGGACTTGAAACAAAATGCAAAAATATGCATTATTGCATCCTATGGGAAGTCATCTACCCAAGGGAGCTGCCACATTAATAGCACACCCCTAAGGGTTAAATCATTTGTTTGGGATTTGGGAACTTAGGTAGACAGTGACCTAACTTTTGACCAGCATGGGTCTATTGTTGTAAGAAAGTCCTTCTATATTGCACAGGTTATAAACAAAGGGATTGTGTCTAGATCCAGAGATGTAATTGCCTCACTTTATTCACCTCTCATTAGTCCATTCATTAAATATAACGCTTCCTTTGGCATGTGTCTGTCCAGAAATGTAGGAACTGGAATGCCCACAGAGATACCTTATTAAAAGGATACAAGGCCTAAACAACATTCCCTAAATGAACCAACCCAAAGCCCTGTCACTATATTCTGTGTCCAACAGATCATACCTCTTAACAGAAATCTTGACAAAGCCAAACACAATGGTGGGACAAAGGTCCAAAACTAGGGACACATTTTAAATATTGCTGTTATAAACTTAGAAACTTGCTAGACTAAAAGCTTTGTATTACTATGTATTTTCAGAAAGATATGGAGTTTGAAACTCAAATGTCTGTCATTATTTAGAGAATTCAATCCTCACTGATTTGGCAGAAATCCACACCTTGTATAAGGAATACACAAAAAATATGATGCAAAAATCTGGACATTCCGTGGAAATATCGACAGTTGAGATGTATGTTACAAACTGCTAAGAGGTGACCTGTGCCTGGCATATAAGCCACTCTTCTACCCATCACTGATGGATTTTCTGTAGACTAGTAAGTTAAATGGCATTAGAATTACTTGTACTTGGGATCCAAACTTCGTCTGCAGCAGCAGCAGAATGATTTTGAAGGACAGGTATATCTCAAATAGGATACTGCTGCTGTGGAACAGACTCCCCATCCACATAAAACAAAGTTCATGCCTGTCCATATGCAACCGCAACTCACATCTATGGATAGGAAACAGAACATTTACCCCAGGATTGCAGCTTGTACTATTACTGGACAGAGAGAGCTCACAAGTGCTTCATACCATGCATGTGCCCTCATGAGGTTATAGCCAATGTACCTACAACGCATTTGGTAGTTTGCATGATTATCATGTGCTGCACACATCTCAGCTCTGCCGCCACGTCTTGAAAAGTGACATTCTTCAGTCATCTATTTTATAAATGTATGAGGCTACATATATAGTATGTCCAAATGGGCTAAATTTCCATGTATGCCTTTAATGTGTTGCAGGTGATGCCAGGTGCCACTAGAAACTTTACTAATGACACCTGTACAGAGCCCATCATGTGATGCAAAACTCTATCACAGCATAGTTTCTGCACAAGATGGGAAGAAGTCTATATTTTGGTATATCTGTTCATTACTATTTCATATTGTATGTATAGTTAATGTTTGCTGCAGTATGTATTATTTGCTATTGTATGTATATTCAATTGTTTTTCATGTAATCTGCTACTCATTTATGGTTCTGTAGAGATTTTATCCTCGGGCTTCCACTGAAAAAGAACCTGTGTCCAGCTGGAATTTCCTCGGTAAACAAATGTAAATAAATAAATAAATATTTTCAGCAATGAGAATGATTCCTTTTATAAAAGATTTATGGATGACATCTTCCTTCTTTGGAAGGGAGATGAACAGACTTTACATACTTTTGTTGAATATTTGTAGACAACAAATAATTTTTTATCTTTTGAATTAAAGTATTCTGAATGTAACATTCATTTTTTGGATGTTAACATTACATGTAATAATTATAAGTTTGATAATTTTATTTATAAAAAGAATGTACAGGCCACACGCTAAGTACATGCCATCAGTATACATCCAAGGCATATTTATAGAGGGGCAGTAAGAAGTCAGCTACTTAGAGCTAGCAGATTAAACACAACTACTGAAGGGTTTAAGAGAGAGGTATATGCTATGGTACATGATTTTACTTTAAGGAAATATAATACTAAAATTATTTATGATGGTATATTATTGATAAATTCTGAAAGAGAAAAAGTAAGTAAATCGTACTTATTAGGTAATACATTAGAGAATGGACCTACCACTCATAACCCTGATTGGTCTGTTAGGTATATTACTAAGTACAATACTCGTACTACACAAGTTCAAAAGATTATTGAAAGAAATCGGGATATTCTAACATCTGAAAATGAAGTTAAAAGATCTGTATGTGCCAAACCCCATTTTGTGTTTAAGAAAGAAAGAAATTTGGAACGACAGTTATGTTATAAGGATTTTGCCCTCTCTAATAGTACTAAGGCCAATTCTGTTACTAATAGAAATCAGACAATGCCATGTTATAAACTGTGTCTTTTGAAAATTTATTAATGCATATAATGAATTTATTCATCCTGTTTCAAAGAAAAAAATGCATTTTTAATGTATATGCAACTGGTTTTATTGATAATGTGGTTTATATGGCAACTTGTGAAAAATGTATGTCATTTTATATAAGTAAACTTTTGAAAGATAGAATTTCTTCACATTTGTCAGATATACGTAGGTGCAGTGAAAGAAGTGCATTATTTAAGCATATTGATGCTTGCAGTATGGAAAACATCTAAATTTAGAGTTTTAACTAAAGTTTCTGTTGGTATTAGGGGAGGTGACTTGAATAATAGAATAATAGAACTGAGATTGAAGAATACAAATGTATAAATTATTTTAGAGCAAACTACCTACCAGGGCTGAATAGTAAAAATAGCATTAAGCCACTATTAAAAGAGAGAAAGACATATGTTAAATAATATTTATATGTTATATATGTGTGTGTATATTTATTTATATATATATATATATATATATATATATATATATATAAATAAATATATATATATATATATATATATATATATATATATATATATATATATGTATATATATATATACACACACATATATAAGCATATTTTTTACCAATACACTTTTATAGGTTATATTTTTATAAGTAACACTTATTATATATTTATAAATAATATTTAGAGTTTTTACTTCTTTAAATACCTGAACTGACAATTAGTACTCTTAGACATGTGAGTGATCCTCAGTTTTCCTTTTCTGGTGCATATTTTGAATTGTATATATTGATGTGATTGTAGCAGTTGCTCCTTTTTTACACAGAGGAAGAGTCCTGTGAAACTTGAAAGTTTTGTGTTTTATTCAATTTTATTATGGGGTTTTGAGATTATTGCACTGCTGTTTTTCTTATGTTTTTACATCTTGAAAAGTGACATTCTTCAGAGTCACCTATTTTCTAAGTACCTAAATAAATGTATGCAACTGCATATATTGTATGTCTAACTGGACTAAATTTCCACCTATGTCTTTATCGTGTTACAGATGATGCCGAGTGCCACTGGAAACTTCACCAATGACAACCATATGGAGCCCATCATGTGATGCAAAACACTATCACAGCATAGTTTCTGTGCAAGCTGAAATCACTGAACAAGTGTTCTGCCAGGTCAAAGTACACTTCCATTGCCTGATATGCTTGGAAGTCACTGTAGTAAGACCCTCAATTAGCCTGTAGGTTGTTTCTATCTTGTGCCATACTACATACTAGAATCCTGAGGGAACTGGCAGACAAGTCCCTTGATCTAGGCAAAGACAGAATGCACATACACGTACGCACACACATACACATGTGCACACTGCACAGGCACACACACGCGCACACACACACACACACACACACACACACACACACACACAAAACTGGCAATGAATTTGCATATCCATCATCAGCCTTTGACAGTCATTCAGGTCAAGAACAACAGCAGCCACAGCAATCTTTAAAAAGACAGTGATGGGCACAGTATTGAATGTGAATACCCATCATCTTATCATCTGCCTTTGACAGTCAGGCAGGTCAAGAACCAGGCAGGTCAAGAACAATCAGGAGCCCCATAAATCTTTAAAAAGACAATGATGGGCACAGTATACTTCAGGGGAAACAAAAGCAGTGACATCTAGTTCAGAGCCATGGGTCTTAACAACAGCACAGTTGTAGTGCTGTATCACACAAAACAAACACAGTGCACACAAAGTACATACACATGCACACATATATATCTATATCTATACATATATTTATATGTATACACACACACACACACACACATATATATATATATATATATATATATATATATATATATACATATATGAACAAAAATGTAGAGCACAGCACCACAGCAGGCCAATGAAAAACACAGACGGCAGATGGCAAATAAAATGAAAAACTTTAAATCAATCAACAAACAAAGGTGAGAGATTAAATCCCTTCTTCAGACCATATATTTGATCCCATCACTACCTGATATTTAAAGTACGATCAAATAGACACTAACCAATAAAAACATTTCAATTACAAGAAGTTTAAACCCTTAAAGGTGGCAAACATTTTTTTAAAAAGATGACACGTACATTACTATAATAAAATGCAGACAAATAAGAAATCAATACACTTATGTAAAAAGCCTCCTATCTTTTAAAACAAGTTTAAGAAGGCATAAAGACTGGATTAGGTGACTGAATGGATTCGGGACCATTATTATTGTGTTTATAAAGGCCATAGCTACAGTGTTTTACCAAAACATATTTTAGATAAGGGCACAAACCACTGGCTTAAGTTTATGGCCGTAGAAGTGATCTATGAAAGTCTTATGTTAGGTGATATGACTAATGTTACAGAAGGAAAATAACTCAGATGGATTTTAAGATTGTCAGCAAATAAAGGACTAGGTTTAAATGAATATTTTCCTTTTAAACCAGATTTAAAAGATAGGAGGCTTTTTAAATAAGTGTATTGATTTTTTTATTTTGTCTGCATTTCATTATATTAATGTACATGTGTCTTCTTTATAAAAAATGTTTGGTACCTTTCAAGGTTTATACTTCTTGTAATTGAAATGTTTTTTTTTTTTTTGGTTAGTTTCAAATTGATTGTACTTTAAATATCTGGTAGTGATGGGATCAAATATATGGTCTGAAGAAGTGATTTAATCGTGAAAGCGCTCTCCTTTGTTTGTTGATTGATTAAAAGTTTTTCATTTTATTTGCCATCTGCATTTTTCATTGGTCTGCTCTGTTGCTGTGCTCTACATCTTTGTTCATACTAGTTGGTTTATAGCACAACTTTGCGGTCAGCTGGACTTGTTTTACTTAATATATATATATATATATATATATATATATATATATATATATATATATATATATATATATATATATATATGTCCAGTTCATAATGTTGAGATTTCACAATCTCGAAGCTCTGAATACCTACTCTCAGAACTTCGAGATTGCATAATCTCGAAAACTGCCACTGGAGATTGCCATAAAGTGCAGAATGGGAACTTTACCATTCTCTTTACTGTAGTGCAATCTCAGAGTTGGTATATTTAAGTTGCAGGCAGTGTGGGGGGTGCAGGGGGGCTTGCTCCCCTGTAAAAGCATGATTCCTGATGTTTTGCTGTTTTCGTTTTTGTTTTTTTCGTTTCGAGACTCCACAGTCTAGAAATTTTGAACACTGGTATTCAGATCTTCGACATTGTGAAATCTTGACATTACGTACTGGACACACTCACACTCACACACACACACACACACACACACACACATATATATATATATATATATATATATATATATATATATATATATATAAACTAATTTGTCATGGGACATCTTCAGTGTTCAGGTGTTAGAGTTAGAGGAGGGATTGGAGGCTTTGGTTGGGGGAGGGATGTTAGTGCTAGGAAGTAAGGGATAGTTTGGGTAGACTTTGGGGTGAAGTGTTAATTTAATATGGAGAAAGTCTGGAGGAAGTGAGGAAGGTAATGGGTGGGGCTTAGACGTTATTATGTGAGTATAACTGGGAAGTAGATCAGATTTAGGTGTGATCTTGCTAAGGCAAGTGCTATGTCTGAGACAACCTGTAGATATTCCAGAAATAAGGTAGACCTCAGTTAAATGGTGGGCTATGGTGGTCATTGGTGAGTTGTGTTTTTTGGCTTGCTCGTGGAACCGCTTGATATTGTGGTGTTTACTGGTCACTTGGTAGTGGGGGAGGAAGTATGGAAGAATGGGTTTTTCAGCTTCTTGCTGTGCATTGTAATGGGTTCAGGAACTCCTTTCACTGATCCAGATTATGTTGGTATATTTATTTATTTATTTATTTATTTTACATTTGATTACTGGAATGGTCCGACTGGATATATGTCCATTTTCAGCAGAGGTCCAGGGAGAAAAGATTTATCTCTTTCATTTCACTGCTATAAGACCCGCATTTGCAAAGTTTTTGTGCTAGTATACAGCTCAGCAAGCTCCTGCCTGGTGCCCTGCAGAGTTCTACAGCAGCAGAGAGACAAAAGAGAGACTTTGGATAGAATAAGTATCATTTTTCGGCATTTTCATGTTGCCTTTAGCTAGTTCCACCTAAAACGCTGATTTTCTAGAGTTTCTGTGATTTAAAAAGCTTGGTTCAACTACATATTGTACTTATTTTACTGCCTGCACTTTAACAAAGTCATTTTTGTGTTTAAATTACCTGTTTAACTGTTGTAGGCTACACACTCAATTGTAATAGCCATTTCTGTGCATTTAAAGTGTTTTTTTGATTGTATCTGCTTTATTTTCTGAAAAAAACAAAACAAATACTTGTTTTCCCACCTTTCTAAGCTAGTATAGTCCAGATTTCAGGTTAGTGCTAAATTCAGGGCTGTGGTACAAGTTTCTGTGTTTGCCCATACCTTACTTGGATAGAAGGAAGTTTCTCTATTCACTGTGAGAGAGGGAGCTTTGAGCAGCCTATCTGTCCCTGGAGGAGTGGTTTCAGCCCAGAAATGAGTAGTGTATTGGCCATTTTAGGTTAATTTCTATCTCATTCATTTCCCTGCTATAAAACCCGCATTTGCAAGGTTTTGCACGCCGGGCAGTGCTGGTTAGCTAGGGTATAACTATTCCCGGCTCCACAAAGTCTACTCTTCAATTTTTCCCTTGGAACTAGGCAAACTTTCAACTTAAGCACTCAAACCATTCACTTCTCATCCTGGCACTTGCTCAAAACTCATAGTAAGCACTAATAAACCTTAGCACTAGACCCCACCCCTATACTGTAGAGAAGGACAAGGCTCTCTATTCGACCTTACCAGCCAATCAGTAAAACAGTTCACTGTACCTATCCAGGCATGTCCAAAGGGCAGTTTCAGGTGTACTCTCCAGTCCAACGCATGAATCTGCGCATTTTGAAGCAATGTTACAATTGACTCATGTGCACAGACAACCCTCTCCTTCTTCAACAAAACACTAATTCATGGGAGAGATGCAATTATACAGCCAAACTGGAGGCTAAGCTCTCTCAACCTATTACTGGACCAGGCAATCAAGAGGAGAAGGGAATTACTTGCATCACACCACCAGTCTCACATAGGCCTATGAAACCAGCACCGGCAAAAAACACACGTAAATACATGAAAACATACTCGGAGGCTCTAAATAAAAATCTGCAAAAGCAACAGAGACCTCCAAAGCAGACATCCAAGCAACCTCCACCCTCCAACACAAACCATGAAACACATACTTTACAAAACCAGTGTGCCACACAATCACAGCCCTTAAGGCAAAATAACATACCCAACACACTAATAATAGGTGACTCTATAGTTAGGCACACTGATGTCCCACTCACTAGGCTGAACAAGGAGAAGGTTACTGTTAGCTGCCTGTCGGGTGCTAGGATCCACCACATAACACAAGCACTCAGGTCACTCCTGAACAAGTACAGATATGACTCTGTCATTGTCCATGTTGGCGTGAATGACCTGAGCCATACCTCCCTGGACTACATGAAAGAGACATGGAGGAGCTCTCTGATCATGTAGCCCAGGCTGGTATGACCCTGACCCTGAGTTGCATCCTGCCCTCACCAAGAATGATACCACGGTATAGAGAAAAAATGATCAGTTTCAACATTTGGCTATACTTCTGGTGTCATTCAAAGGGGATCCAGTGTCTGTCAGCCTGGAATGACATGCTCGACATGCCACGCTGCTTTGCTAGAGACAGCTTGCACCTGTCACCCTTAGGCTTTCGAATACTAGCCAAGGCTCTTTCCACCCCCATAGTGCCTTTTTTAGGCAAGGCTCAAAAGACAAACCCACCGCTGTAAATAGCACAAATAACAAAAACTGAGGATAATGTTACTCAAAGCCAGAAGTCTAAATCTCAAAATGCACACACTCGAGGCACTCCTCAGTATGGAAAAAATCGATATATGTGCAGTAACAGAAACCTGGTTTAAGGCTCCAGAGAGCACCCCAGCACTACCAGGCTACAACTCATACCATACATTTCGGCCACAAAACCTTGATCAAAATACAAAAGGAGGGAGAGTATCCATATTCATCAAGGATACCCACACCTCCAGGTTAGTGGCACAGCATGATGCTTCAGAGATCAGCCACGTGCAACTAACAACAGGCAAAACTGCTATTCAAATTATAGCTTGCTACAGATCACCTATAACGTCCCAGGACCCCCATTCCACATTCCTGGAAACACTGGGAAACATAAAGGTCCTACCAAACACCCTGATATTGGGTGATTTCAATTACCCAAACATTAACTGGGAGAACTACTCAAGTACAATCTCCCTTGCCCAACATTTCCTAGAATTTATAAACTTAAATGCCCTGGATCAACTGGTCAACACTCCCACCAGAGGTGACAACATATTAGACCTTGTCATCACCAACATGTGCGACCGGTGTTCCACACCGAAAGTCAACCCCTCGCTGGTTAGAACTGACAATAAACTAATCACTCTGGGTATCCACATTCTGCCACCACCCCCGGTCAAAGAAACCACAGTGAAAAACTTTTCAAAAGCAAACTTCATATTACTTAAGACCGAGGTGGGAAGTTTCAAAACCCCCATGTTAAAGGATAATGCTGTCCAAGCTGCAAAATCCTTTACAAATGCACTCTACGGGCACCTACAAGAAGGCATGGATTGTGCTATTCCCAAACAAAACCAAGACTCACTCCTTCAAGAAAAGGAAACCAGTCTGGTGGACCCCTGCCATAAACAAGCTATACAATAGAAGGAGGAAACTAGTACAGAAAAGTGTAAAATCCCAAGAAGGGAAGACATCCCTGATCAGTATCAGCAAAAAACTACATTCCCTCATAAAACCATCCAAGGCTAGCTTTGAAAGAAAAATTGCCATGGACTCCTAAAGATAACCACAAGGCATTCTATAGCTATGTCAAGAAACTAAGTGGCAATTCTCAGATCTGCTCAGAGTTAGTGCAGAATGGCACAAAATATACTGGACCGACCGATATATCCAACATCCTGGCAGACAGGTTCAGTGCAAACTTCACCCCCCTCTCACCCCCAAAAGGGTCCATAACTATACCAGAAGAATGTAGTGCCCCTGAAATCACAGACACTCAGGTTAAAACAGCCCTCTTCAAAGCCAAAAACACAGCATCAATGGAACTGGACGGTGTCCCAGGCTGCATCCTACATGAGCTCAAAGATGAACTAACCCCTCATCTAAACACACTGTTTAAATTCAGCCTCTCTACAGGCTACATGCCCACAGAGTGGCACACAGCAATGGTTATTCCACTCCACAAAGGTGGAGCCACAATGGACCCCAGGAACTATTGCCCTATAAGCCTGACTAGCTTGGTCTGCAAAGCTATGGAGTGCATCATCATGGCTCTCATAGACATAGGAAACCTCCAAACTCTGAACCCTACCCTGTTCGGCTTTGTTAAGGGCAGATCATGCCTCCTAAACCTGATGGATGTCTTTGAGACAGTTACCAAGGCTATAGATGAGGGAAAGGTGGTCCACACAGCCTATCTAGACCTCACAAATGCCTTCGACACCATTCCCCAATCAGGTATTATAGACAAGCTCAAAGCTGCCAGGAAACTCCAATAAGTGTACCACCACCTTCTATGAGTAGACAAAAATTTATTCACAACATAGAGACCACCATATCATAAAATATTCAGTATAAAAACATCCATAAAAACAGAACAAATAGGTTGAGCGCTTTCACTCACTATGTGAGCTTCATCAGAACACCGGCATTAACTTGTATACACCTTAAATTCAAAATCTGGTGCCAATTTTATCAGCTGTAACATTGTTTAAGTCATTAATTCTGGGTTGGACATGGCCTTGCTCGTTGTTATGAACGTTATGAACAAATTCCTCAAACATTCACACTAGTACATAAATTTAAATTTGCCATATTAGACAATATACAGATAGATCCCAGAGGAGGGGATTTTAAGAGAATATTAAACTTTAGAGAAGTATGGTGGCAGTTATTTCTCAATGCAAGTACCCCACCGGGATTAAATGATTTTATTTCATGTAAGCCCATTTTGGAGATGGACATTAAATGAAATAACATATTGTTTATGACAGTCATGTAATTCACTTGATTTCTTACAATCACACAGTAAAAATTTTTTTCTAGCGATTTATTATGCAGAATGGTAGTAGTGTGAATATTCGAGGAATTTGTTCATAACATTCACTATTTATTGCATTCAGTGTCCAAACTATGTATGTTTAATATTTTCAACATATTCAACCTTCTTCTATTGTCTGTTGTTTTTAACACTTATATGTTCACTGTTTTTACATTTTATAGTGTTAGCTTTTTGTAGTTCACAGAGACCGGTTAAGTACCCGTAAAGCCATTTTAATTTCCGACTGCTGCTTTAAGATGTACAATGACTTAAACAATGTTACAGCTGATAAAATTGGCACCATATTTTGAATTTAAGGCATATACAAGTTAATGCCGGTATTCTGATGAAGCTCACATAGTGAGTGAAAGTGCTCAACCTATCTGTTCTGTTTTTATGGATGCTGTTATACCGAATTTTTTATGATATGGCGGTCTCTATGTTGTGAATAAACTTTCGTCTACTCATAGAAGGTGGTGGTACACTTATTGGACTTTCCTGGCAGCTTTGAGTATTGTTGGTGACATTGTTGCAGATATTATAGACAAGCTCACCAGCCTGAACATAAACCCCTATGTCACAAGATGGGTTGCCAGCTGGCTCACGGACAGAACCCACATGGTAAGAGTTGAGGGAACTAGGTCTGACTCTAAACCGGTTAAAAGTGGCATTCCCCAGGACTCAGTCCTAGGACCCCTCCTGTTTGGCATATACTTCTCAGAGGTACAAGCAAGCACAGGAGGACTATGGCTGACCAAGTTCGCAGACGACTGAAAACTAGGGGCTATAACTGACTCTCCAGCTGACACAAACATCCTCCAAAAGGGTCTCACTGAGACAGATACCTTGAGTCAAAACCATGGCCTCAAGCTAAATGCCAAAAAGTGCATAGTCATCCCCTTTGGAAAAACAAAGTACTCACAAACTACCACATAGGTGGTAGCCCCATAAATACGGAAGATGTAATAAGGGATCTGGGGACCCAAGTAGATAGTAACCTCTCCTTTGATAATCACATTGCCAAAGGCATTAGAAAATCCTTCTATGTGGCCCACCTAATCACAAAAGGGTTTGCATCCAGATCGAAAGATGTCATTGGTCCTCTCTACACATCACTCATCAGACCCATCATAGAATACAATGCCCCATTTGGGATGTACCTTACAAGACACCTGCAACAACTGGAAAGATCACAGAAGTACTTCACCAAGAGGATCACTGGCCTCAAGCAGATGCCCTATGCAGCTCGACTGAAGAAACTCCAGCTGCACTCGGTTGCATACCGCCTACTCAGAGGTGATCTCTGCCTGACGAGTAAGGCCATGTCCAACCCAGAACTGATGGACATGCTCCACCTAAAGAAAACCATATCCCCTCAAGCCACATGCTCCAGGGATCTAAACCTCACCACAACAATAAATAGGACATGCTGGAGGTATAGATTCCTGTCCCAGAAACTTCCTATGCTCTGGAACAAGATTCCAATCTACATTAGGCAGAGCTCCTCGCTAACCCTCTTCAACAGAAACCTTGATGAGTGGATGGGAAACAGAAAGTTTACCCCAGGAATCACTTCAATGGCTCTGCTGGACAGAGGTACAGGAAACTAATCTAAGGGGATAGCGAAAGCCAACACATTCTGGCTAGGCTTATAAATGCCTTTGGGCAGATAGCCTAGTCCCTACCTATGAACCTATGAACCTAAGTTAGCAGAGTACAATTACATTAGGAACAATAGAAACATTTAGAAATAAGTATGATGTGCATTCTTCAGTAAGGTTACACACATAGATAAAACATTGTTGACATAATCAGATAAAGCAGCTTAAGTTTCAGGCATTAATACACACAGTTAAGGGCTTAGTCCCTTAAAGAGTTCAAACACTTTTTAGAATCTATGATTGAATTAATTAGGCAGAGTTTCCAACATCAGCAGGTGGTAGTTAGTCAGGGTTTGAGCAGGGACATTGCCAGTGCAACTGGAAGTGCAGTTTGATGCTTTTTTTTTGAACTGGGTTAAGGAGGGTTGGTGAGTAAGTTCAGTAGGTAGCAAATTCCAAGTTTTGCCTACTGAGTTGGCGAATAGAGAGTCCCCAGCCACATTTATACTCTTAGTTGTTTGCACCAGCAGTTTGTCAGCAGAGCTCAGTAACCTCAGATTTCTGTATGGTTTAATGATCTTGTTTAGTGCTGGTGTTTTTTCAGGTTGGTATAGAATTTTGTGGGCTATTATAAGTTGGTTGTATCGGTGAAGACTGGGCCATTCAAGCCATCCTAGTTGAGTTAGATTGAATCAGTGGTGGTGGGTCCTAGAGGTGGTACCTGTAGCAAATCTAGCAATATGGTGGTGACAACTGGCAAGTTTGGTAAGGGTGTCTTTAGTCAAGTTAGTGAAAAGGAGGGAGGCATAGAGGAGGGTAGATAGTAAGTGGAATCAAGCGATAGTAGTTCTTGCAAATGGAGTGAGGAAAGGTTTGAGCATGTAGAGGAAGCCCAATTTTTTGTTGACAGATTTGATGGTTTGATTGACATGGGTATCATATTTTAGAGTATTGTCGACTGTGACACCTAGGCATTTTGTGTGAGTATCTAGGGATATAATTGTACCATTGTTGGAACTTATAGTAAATATTGGTGAGGAGGATATAGATTAGCAGCTTAGTTTTGTTGGGGTTTAACAAAAGCTGACTGTTTGCAGACCATTTTTCTACATCATTGAAAATATTCTGGGTTAGGGTCATAAGCTCAGTTGAGGAGGAAGTGGTACAGATTAAAGCAGAGTCATCCATGTATTGGATGCAGGTTGCCTTAGGAGTGATAGTGGGTAGGTCATTGATAAAGACTGAGAAGAGTAGTGGTCCTAGTATGGATAGGGTATTCTGCCATAAAACTGCTTGTTGTCTGTCAGACAGGTAAGATTGGAACCATTTAATTGAGCTATTGTTTAGTGACAGCTCCTTCAGGGTATGGAGAACTAGTTGGTGATTGACCATATCAAAGGCCTTAGAGAGATCTAGGAAGAGAGCTGAGTTAAGTTTGTTATTGTTTCAGTTGATGTTGATAGAGTTAGAGAAGGATAGGAGGGCTGAGGTGGTGCTGTGGTGTGGCCTAAAGCCACGCTGAGAGTTGGCCAGTAGTTTATTCTGGGTGAGATAGTGCATTAATTGGTTATGGATGCATTTTTCCATTATTTTGGCCAGTGGTGATAGTATGGCTATTGGTCTGCAGCTTGAGAGGTCTAGTATGTTCCCTCTCTTATGAAGGGGAATAACGTGGGAAACCTTCCAGAGAGAGGGAATAGTGGCTTCAGACAATGTGTAGTTATTTATAATAGAAATAGGGTATGCAATGGCTTCTGCCCCTTTCTGTAGATATCCTGGTGGGAGGAGATCAGTTGCTGGGATAGTGGGCTTTAGTTTGTTAATTAGAGATCTGATCGTAGATGTAGATACAGGCTGGAAGTTAAAAGGGAGTGGGGTGGTGGTTGAGGAGGAATTCTGAAAGGAGCTGGTGGGGGTAGTTGGCTAGCTAGTGATTGGATGGTTTTGGTAAAGAAATTGTTAATGATGTTTGCAGTTTCCTCTGGAGTTTTTTGGTTACAAGATGATGGGGTGGGAGTGGTGGTTTGGCTGGGTTGGAGCAGTTTTTTTTATTCCTGCATTTTTGAGGTTTGTTCTGCTTTTGCTGAAGGTGTTGACAGAAGATTTCTTTGTCTAACAATGTGGCTTTCTTAGTATCATTCCTTAGTTGTCGGAATTTAACATTGTTGAGTGGATCTTTTGAAGTGTGCCATTTGTTCCATGCTTTGTTTCTTGCTATGGTTTTGGTTTTGGTTACTTTAGAGAGCCAGGGTACAGTCTTAGTTTTGGGTCTGCGCGTGCAGATAGGATTGTGGGAATCTAGAATGGTAAGGAATTTAGAATTAAAATAGGCTACAGCATTATCCAGTGGAAGATCTTTTAGGATGGCCCAATTGCATGATTTTTGTTCATTCTGAAAGTCCGTGAAGTTAAAGTTCTTATTGTTCCTAATAGATTTATAGAGAACTTGGTCGTGGTTATCTACTTTATGCTTAATGATATAAGTGAGTAAGTGGTCACTTATATCATCTTGGAGGATACATGACTTTGTACAGGTCTGTGCGATTGTTGATAAGAATTCAGTCCAGGATACTACCTTTGTAGTTGGATTTGCTTATTCTGTTGGGTGAGGATACAAGAGAGGAGAGAAACAATTGATCCAGTCAATATTAAGATCTCCTAACACAATAGTTTCATGGGGGTATGTGTTGTTAAGCCATTGGAGGAAGTCTTCTAGGGTATGTGCATTGTTGCCTGGGGGGATGTAAATGCAGGAGATGAATATAGATTTAATTTTGTTAAGCTGTAGTTTGCTAATGAGAACGTATGCATTATTGAACAAGGGGGATTGTTGTGGGGCTAGTGTGACATCTAGTGTGTTTTTAAACAGGACTGCAAATTCTCCTCCTTTCCTAGTGTTCTGGTCTAGTCTGAGTATGTTGTACCCTGGTGGGATAACCTCATCGACTTTAGTTCCTGGTTTTTGCCAGGTTTCTGTAAGACATAGCGCATCAGGTGAATAGGCTGCTATGAGAGCATGAAGATTATGGACCTTGTTGTTAATACTCCTGATGTTTAGGTGACAAGTCAGGAGAGAGTTAGAGGACCTTGTATTTGGCCAAATGTTAAGACTGGTAGTGGGCTGGGAGTTTGTGGGAAGGGTGGGTCCAGGGTTAGGGTGGATATCACCATCCCTTGTCAGACTATGTTGTACAGTAATTATTAGTTTCAGGACTTTACTAATTATTTTATGATAATGTCTAGTTTTGGGGGAGATGGACCATGGTCTAGTTAGTTGGTGGTTGTTGAAAGTGGAGAAAACAGGTTTGTAGTAAGCTAAGAGTTGATCTGATTTATTCGAGGTAGGAGCAGTGTTGGTTTGGTATAAGGGGTGGGCAAAGGCAAGATAGGGCTGATTTTCATAGATGGTGAGGAGATATAGCCCAAGCAATATTGCCAGGAGGAACATAATTGGTCTCATTTTGATGGTTAATGTAGCACTTGACTAAGGAATGTGGGTTGGGAATCCAGAAGATTAGTGGCAGGAAGGGGTGGTGTATGGGGGTGGTGTATGGAAGTGTGGGTTATCTGTGATAGGTTGTGGAAGGGGGGAGTAGTTTATTGGGCTTAAATTTAGCACTAGTGGGAACAGGTGGGATGTAGGGACAGGGTGGGGCATGGAGCGAGCCCGAGCAAAGCAAGCGGAGCGGGGCTAGTCCAGACCACAGGATTCCCAAGGTCTGTGAGTATGCAGGCTTGAAAGAATAGGATTTTACACTGCATTTTGCTCAACTCTGTTTCAAATGAGCTAACAGTTAGCCAGATGTTTTACTAAATTCTTTTTGATTATGCTAGCAGTTAACCAGATTTTTTGCAGATATTCTGTCATTTAGTTAATAACAGTGAGATGAAGTTGTTGGGGGGACCATGTTATTCAGGCTGTTAGAGCTATATTTTGTTTGTTGTCTTGCTTAGTACAGCAACCTGATTAGGGATTCAAATAATGTTAAGCTATATCTATTTATGGACTCTGGGCTAGCCATAGACCCAGTTCAGCAAAGCAATTTATTAGCTTTACAGTTGCACTTAAGATATAGACCTTGCAGTCCTTTTCCTTAGCAAAGGACAGTGCAGGAATGGTTTCTTTTAGTTTTCAGGTAGGTAGTTTCGTTCAGCACAGTTTGAGCCATTCGAGGTAAGGAGAGGTGGGATGGAAAGACCTAGTAAGGTGCAGTAAGTCAGTGCATGGATTCTATAAGGAACCACAGCTAATATAACAGCATGCAAACAGTATTATACTTTCAGGCAGAACATTCATGTATTATAGTAGTGCCACAGCTTATGTAATAACATACACCAGTTGTAATTTTCAGGCAGAGCAGTAGTTATCAGCACAGGCATTTGAGAGAGCTTAACACAGTTAATTTCAGTTGTGGTACTATGCTATCAGTAGTTACACTCAAAGCATTACAAGTAAATCAACTTGCTAATGCTAGTAAACACTTCTGTTCTAGTATAGTATAGTATCTGGTCTAGTATAGGTAGTGTCATCACACATGGTGTCGTATGGTTAATTCTTTGCTGTTTGTCTGACATCCAGCCATATCCCACCGGACTGCCACCAATTAATGTGACATCCAACTATATTCCATTGGACTGCCAACATTCAAATGACATCTCTTACTATCTTGGGTCAGTAGCTAATCCTCACTACTGACTTCAATATGAGACTGTCAATTAAACAGAAGTAATATTTTACAATATTCTCCTAAGAGCACAAAAGGAGCACACTCTATTTTCTGTGGGACTGAACCATCTACTTCTGTCCACCTGACTGTATTTTCTTATTACACACGTCAGATCAAAGTGTCCCAGTTTAAGACCTCTGATACACTTACACTCAAGGTAAATTTAAATCTCACACATCCAAACACCTCCAATAATGCCTGACACAGATTTACAGCTGTGTCTCTTTCCCAAAATAAATACATAAAAGCTGCAACAAATCAGAGGGTCTTCAAACCATTCAAAAGGGGTGTACAATTATGAAAATTAATTATCAAAATTAACGATAGCTATGACCAGAACAGCCAGGCCTCAGGGTGACCTGGGGATTATCAAACAGGTATCAGCACTCTCTAATCTCTAAAGAAAAACACTGCTTTCCAGCCACAATGTAAAATAATGAAAAGCATTTAATGACGAGTAAAAAATGATTACAAAATTGAAAATTGACAACTCTCAATAAACAGAATTCAATCACCAGAAATGTAAATCAAACTGCAAGATAAAAATCCATTATTCAAGAAAAACTCTATCTTAATAACTAAACTTTCCTGATCTAAATAAATACATACTGTCCTTGATCTACTCTATGATATAATAGCAAGGTTAAGGCAAGTTTACAGTTATCTTGGTGAGTTCTCCTTTCTTGATGTCAGCTGACTGCTCAGTACCTGACAAACTGCACAGCTTCTCATTTTCAACTGTCTTCAGCAGCCTCAACTGTCTAATTTCAAAATTATAACAGTCAGCTGTAAAAAAGATTCTTTTTCTGTCAATCAGCTGTTTAAATCATCTCCTAGCAACAAGGAACATACCAATGACATCACTTACTGCTCAGCTGATTCTCCACAGTACTTTAGAATGTCCCTCTCAAGCATGTGCAGTTAAAAGTGTTTCAAAAGAGTGACAGATTCTTTAAGCATTCTGTTTAAACAGGAAAATACTCAGCATTTCAAAACATATTTATATTTTCACAATTAGACATGCCGGCATACAGTACAATGTAATCTGAGAATATGTACAAATCTCCTGCCAGATGTACTAACACAGATGACAGTGTTTTCAGTTTCTTCAGTTTGCTGGTGTTGTTCCTTTGACCCGTGCAGTGTGCTCATCCTTGCTCCAATAGTCACATGTATTGTTTCTTGTTGGTTCCCTGTTGTTGATCCCCGTGGCAGACCATTTAATGCATCCACTTAGTTTGCAAAAGATGTGACAGAGTGCAAGCCTTTCCTTTCCTCTGCGTCAGATTGTAGATAGCATTGGTGCCATTGGTTTTGGGGATAGCAATCAGGTAGGAATGGGGAGTAGGTATTGAATAAGGTGTTTGTGGGGGTAGTAGGTCATAACAGTTTTTTGGTGTAGGTAGTGGTATGTTCATGGGCTGTGAAATGTCTGTGAGTAATGGATTGGGCCACACGTAGCACTATCAGTGGTCATAGCAGACATCAAACTGCCTTTCTTTTATGTAAAAGGCATGCAAAAATGGCAACTGGCCAATTATGTGAGTAGAGCAGTCAACAGAAAGGGGGTACATGCTCTGCCAATTTAAAGAAGAGAAAATAAAAAGGTAAAAAAACAAAAAGAAAGAGAACAACACACCAATGAGGCATGAGAGACATATCTCTCAAGTGTACGTCATTATGAGGAGTGTTTCTCATTGTGGGTCTTAAAACATACCCCTGTTCCTTGAAATTCCACATTAGAGAGGTCTGTCACATAGTTGTGGTTAGGAGATCTTTGTTAGATAGTACAGAATCATATAAATTAAACAGATTACTTGTTAGCACAGTTTGACAATGGAGTTAGCTTCCTAGTGGAAATTGTTGGTTGCAGATGTTACACATTTTGCCCATTTGTTCCACACTATGTGAAGTGGTGATCTTCATTTTGAAATGGAAAGTTGAGAGCTATATAAAAAAAGAAAGAATAATGGGGGGGGGGGGTAGCTGGACAGCTTTGTTGGTAAGGCAGTTTTCAGTGTTTGGTGAAAAGACTGGGGGTCCCTTGCAGGTTGTGCAGAGGGAGGAGCATGAGAAGTTGTGATCTGCTTTAACTGGTAAAGGGGAAGAGGTTAATGGCTTTCTTTACTTATGTGGGTTGGCCATGCCCAGGGGGTAAAGTTTAATTGCAGATGCTAGGGTGGGGGGTTGAGTTTGGGGGGGTTAATATATACCTGCACACTCTTTTATGTTCCTAATGTGTTTTTTTTTATCTCTGTCTATATATGGCTGAGGTGCAGAATTTGCAGCAGAGATGGGCTGCCGTCATTGCACAGGTGAATGAGCTGTTCTGGGATTTGCCAAACAGTTGAACTACACTGACTGAAGAACAAGGTGAGTCCAGGTGGAAGAACAGGAGGCAGGTGGTGCAGAGCAAGGCAGTGGCCTAAGGGAAGGAGATCTGGCAGTCAAGAGATGCTGTAATGGAAGATCTGGCATGGTGCATGATACAGAGGCAGTTAATGATATGTGGCTGGGAGTTTGTGTAGGCATGTCAGACTTAGGCCAATTTAGGAGCAGTTCGGGGATAGATGGGGATGGGTCTCATCAGGAGTCTGGTTGAGCATCAGGCAGCATGGAGGATCACCAAAGGTTTGCTGAGGGGGAGCAGGTACAGGGTGAGGCATGTACAGGAACAGGTAGCATAGGCTTGTCTGTGGGGGAAGGGTTTGGCATCATTGCTGGTTGGGATGAGGTCACAACTACATGAGGTGGGTTAGGATTTTGGGATTTGGCAAGGGGATTGGTTAGCTACACAGGCCTGGGGCAAGGGAGTGGGGCAGTCTTTCCAACCCCTCACATACCAGTTTTGGTTAAAGATAAAATCTGGAAAAAGAGGCATGTCAAGGTCTTTGAGTTAATTTATGCAGATGGGGTTCAACATCACTGGAGATTGAAACTGCAAATAGCAAAGATCTTTTGGTAGCATTAGCTGTGTTGGGGTGGAGGAGAGTAGGTATGTTGCGGCCAAGAACAAGGGAAAATTGGGTGTTAGGATTTGTATACTACATGGCAGTTTAGTTAGATAAGGATAGTACCTTGGCCCTCCCTCTTGGCATATTTTCTTATGATCCAAAAGGCTCAATGCCTATGGGTTGGTAGCGCTGGGTTATGGTATTTGCAGAGGTTTCATAACTGGAAAAAATCACTACATTTGAAAGTTTGTCACCCTGACATATGACTAGTCACCATGATGGATATATTGAATTATGTTAGGGGTGGGGTTACATTGGGAGGGGAAGGGGTCAGGGTGTGCTGGGTCTGCAATGTGAGGTGGTGCTCTTGGGAGACATGCAGGTTCTCACACATTGGTTCAAAGTGTGCAGAAACATATCCAGCAGTGCAGTGTGGCCAGTGGAAAAATAATCCAGTCACTCAGTCTTTGCTTTCAGACAAATTTGGTGGGTCACTTGCTTTGCTCCAGGGATAAACAACAAAAAACCACCACACAGGCACGGGAAGGAATAAAACAGGAGCACAAAATTAGTGTAACCACAATTTTATTACTGCTTTCATCCAAGAATGGACTTCATCATAATGAACACCCATAAAAAAGTCAAACGTGTGCAAACAAGTAACCAAAAAAATTAAATAATGTATTCCAATAATTTAAAGGAACATTCACTTTTTAAATATCTTTAATCATCTTCCTTTTAAAAAACACTTAATATCGATATTTTCATTCAAACCACGTATCTTGTCAGACCGGGTTTCAGCTGCCACAGTTTCTTTTTGTTCAGCAGTGTTTTTATAACCTCCCCCTCTTACATCTGAAGGCAGTGCTTCAACTATAGTGAACAAAAATGTATTGAACTTAACACATGCTTGTGAATGTTTAAAAAAGGGCATTTTTCTCATCCTTAGATTTTATAGCTGCAAGGGGTTCTTTTACACTCACATATAAACTTCTGGTAGTCATGCCACTGTAAACATCATTGCAGTTAGAACATACACTTGCATAAACCATTCCTTTTGATTTGCAAGTAAAAACTCTGTGTATAGATATATAGTGTACTCAATATGTTCTAAATTAAGAAAAGGCCATTTTTAAATACCTACAAATACTACAATCACCACACTTATACATCCCATTAGCTTTGTTCTCCACTGTTATATCCATTCTGCTATTATCATTCTCAAGTATATTTTTCAAATTCAAACTATTCTTGTATATAAACCTTGGACTTGCAGAAGAACCCCCCACATATTTATAGAAATATTGTTAAAAGTCAGGGATTGTGTGCATCAAGGCTCAATGTCATTGAAGCTGACTTTGAGAAAGAAATACATGGACTTCAGGCTAAATTTGAAGCAAGGGGTTATAATAGCCATGAGGTTGACACAACTTTGAAGAGTGTATCATCTATGAGAAACAGGGAAGGTAGGCCTTATTATTCAGAAGGGCCATGGGACACGAAATTAAGCATGCAGAATACCTGCTTACATGTCCGTCTAACACATTCTACCAATATTAAAAAGAGTTTGAAAGCAATTAGAAATAATTGGCAAAATACTTAATATGGACACTGATGTTAGTTCCATAGTAGGGAATATACCTAGTTTTGTGTACAGAAATAAGATATTTAAAGAGAATGCTCTGCTATCCTAATGCTTAAAATGATATTGCCAGAGATATTACAACCTATGATACATTGCCGTGCTCTAGGTGCAGCTGCTGCAATTATATAGACAGTAGTAGCAATTTTTTACATCCTGATTTGGGTAAACATCTTATGTTTAACGATAAAGCAACTTGTGATACACGTCATTTAGTGTATTTTGCTGTATGTCAAGTTTGCTCGAGTTTTTATATAGGTAAAACTGACAGAAGTTTACATGATCGGGTTACAGAACATATTTATCACATAAATAACTCTACATGTACAAACATCTTAGCTAAACATGTTGCCACTCATGGTAGACAGCATATTTTTAGATTCATGGTGATTGAGGTATAGCTGGAAGTGAAAGTGGGGTGATATCAGGAATAAAGTGGAGACGTGTGAGGTTAAAGTGGATAATTAGAATGAAAGGGAATAAAGGTAAAGGTCTAAATGATAAAATGTGTATTAAACCTGTGTTAAAGAATAGAATCTTTAGGTAATGAAAAATGAGATTATTGTTTTCATATATTTTATTTGTCATTTTAGTTGTCATTTATAGTCACAATATCAGGTCTATATTAGATCACCAAACGCTAAAAAAGCAAACGGTGATTAATCGACGCTATGTAAGTGAAAGTTTACAATTTTGAACTGTCAGAACAGTGATTTTTTTTCCTAAGGAAAAAATCGCTGTTGCAACAAAAAAATTAAAAAAAGAAAGAAAATACTTTAAACATTACATTAAGTGGGAGGCTTCACCCCCCCCACACCCCCCTACTTAAATATACCAACTCCAAAACTGCACTACAGTGCTGAAAATGGCAAAGTAAGAAAGCGGCCAAGCAAATTCTTTCCCAGGGAAAGAATTTGCTTAAAATCCACTTCGATATTTTGCCGTTTCAGGCTTTTGAGTTCAACCAAGACACATTTGAAAGAATGCGTCTTCGGTCTTCTAATAGAGAACCACAATATCTGTTTTAAATATGTCAGTGTGTTTTTTTTTTAAGATTTCTTATCACATGACTTTGCCAATTGATTGTGATATTTTATTGGTCAAGTCTTTTTTAAATAGTATGCATGAAATTGGTTTAGCATTGTCTGATGAAGTGGTAATAGATACTGCAAAAGCACTCTCAATAAACGTTCAAAACTTTTATTTTCGGCTCTCATTGTTTTATATGTTTATACTTGGCCTTTGGTTGTACTAAGTATTTTTTCTGTTTGATTATCATTTTGGTTGTAGTGAGTTTTACTGCAAGAAATGGTGAGACATTTGTTCCCCTCACTGGATTTACTGTTTCTTTTCTTTGATAAGATGCAATGGAAGGCATCATCCCCTCATACTCATCACTGCAGTTACAAAATCAGTCATCATTAAGTTCCACCAATGTCTGTGATGTCTCTGATATGTTTTTGTTTGACAGGCTACACCCTTATGCTTAAAAGTGCAGAGCATTTCAGGATATGCAGACTTGCTCAGTATTTACGTATCAGCCTTGTTAGTAGAAAAGTCTATATATCCCAAAATCCCTTGTGTTGAGGCTCATTCTTCCCTTTGCATGAGTTCATTTGGTCATTGTTACTAAGTTGATGTTTTTGCTGATAGCAGAATCTTTACTCCAAATTTTAAGAGTTTTTTTTTTTTCATTTGAGGGGCGAGTACTTTTGAGTAAGTTTGTTTTTGCTGATATGGTCAGTAGGTGTAGAGTGTGAGGGTTCTTATGACAGAGTGAAAAAAAAAAGCTTCTCTGTGTTACTTGATAAACTATGAATGCACTGCCAAAAGCAGCTGAAAAGAACACTCTACTATACTGCTTTGGCACGTGTATTACAGTTTTCCATACCTGTCAAAACATCCCCGATTTTGCAGGATTTCCTAATTTTACCTCATATTTTTGTTGTGTCCCTCATAAAAGTTGTAATACTTCTGGCAAATTCCTTGGATTATACTCAGGTATTATAGTTTCATGCTTCTTATTCAAAAAAACAGAAAAATACAGTAGTAGAAGAAAGTTCTTATCTACAGACCACAGTGCTATAATACATTTTTTAATGTTAATGGGATCTACTTTATAAAATAATATTTTTCTGCTATTTTGTCAGACTTTTTCTTCTTTTTTTTTTTTTTTTTTTAATTTAAGTGATGTGCTTTCTCTCCAGTCGCATTGGTCCACTCTTCATGTCCTCAGATCATTGACTTGGTAGTAGAATGGACGGCAGGTTGAGGCATAAATTGAACCTGCTTCCCACAGGTAAGTGTGCATGGCGCACTGTTGGATCTCCAAGTGTGTTGTAGTGTGCTAGCCTGCAGTTGCAATGAACAAGTTTAAACATAATACTGTGCTGCTTCTGCAGAGAGCATTCTGACAGTGTGACCAATGACTGGAACATTTTTTAAAAAAAAAAGTTTTGTGGGGTTCAGTTGCAACGTGCAAGCTGAAGTTCCATGTGCACTTGTACCACCTGCATGTACTTGTAAACTAGTCTGACTTTAACCATTTTTTAATAGGCAATACACATGATGGGTGGTCTGATCTCCCTGAATAGTTATATTTTAAAGTTATTTGTTGACTTTCTTGTCTCCCACCCAAATTAAGTCATTTGCTGCTATGCTATGTGGTGTTATTGCTTCAACAATACTGCATGCCTGGCCAGAATGGTAGGCACTTATCCATCATTCTCTTGCTGCTGTCTGAAGCTGTACCCCGTAATTGTCTTTGCAGAATGCCAAGATCATTGACTTTTTACATCAGGTATTTGATTTTGTAGAAATCATTGAGGGTTAGAGTCAGTCAGGAATGGTAGGCATAAGAGTTTCATGCTTCTTATGAAAACATCTCAGCTGATTGTCTTTCACATTTTTATCTTCTCATTTTTAATTTTCTTGTAAATCACTGAGGATTGCATTCAGTCATTAATTTTAGAGAAAAGAGTTTCAGGTTTCTGACTTATTGTTCTAAAATGTGTGGTAATGGAAAACTAGTTGCTCCTTATGTTTAAGAAAATTAGAAATGGATGTCCCTTGCTGAAAATGCTTTTAAGCTATTTGTTAAGCAGGCTAGGAAGACAAAAATGTGTTAAAGGTAAAAGGAGCTGTTTGTTTTTCACTGAAGATTATGACAGAGGTTTGCAGAAGAAGAAAGATTGGATTGGATATATATTTGACTGAAAGTATGAAGCTATTTCATTATTGTCACAACATGTTAATGGTTGTTTAATTTAATATTTATGAGAGTAGAATGCTCAGATCTGCCTGTAAGGTTATTTGTTTCACTCTAAACAGTTTTGGTTGTTCAAAAGAAAAGACAGCCTTTGTTTAATGGATTAGTGATCAGTAATGATTCTGGGAAACAGGGTTGTGTGACTTTTAAAAGATGAGCAAGTGTAATCCTTCTCTGGTGTGGCTTGATGAATTTCAGTTGTCAGTGATGGTGGTGTGAACAGCCTAGTGTCTATGAGTAACTATGGATAATATTCATCCTCATAGTAAAGAATAATTTGAAGGAAATGCCTCTCAGCTGTCCGGAATTTTCCAAAACACACTGTCTTCATATAATTTTGGATTTTTCTAATACATCATAAAGGATTATAGTCCATCAGTCATGTCAGACATTAGAGTTTTGAGTTTTATATTTCTTATTGTTCTGAAAATGCATATTGATGCAAAACCTGTTTATTATTTATTTAAGTGATTTAGAGTAAAATTCAAAAAATGTCCATGATTTTGTACCAGCAATGTTTTTGGTTTTGTCCAGCATTCTTTAGCAAATAAGTTGAGAGCTGTGTGAAACTATAAGAAGTGATCGATACATATGCATGTAGGCACAAATCTACCTAACTGATTGGACTACACTATTACAGTAAAGCTGCAGTAGTACAGCCTTTGGCAACATAATCAGAATAGTAACTGTTGAGTTTAGACAGAACTGTTCTGACACAGTGGTAGTAGTGCTGTTAAACTGGAGAAAAAGCAAGAAAGAAACTAAGAGGATGAAAACAATGCTAAAATGCTCTTAAAATGATTAACAGCTTAGAAACCTTGAAAATAATTCTAGGCTGAGTATATCAGTTCTGTTTGATCTGTGGGGGTAAAAGAATACCTAATAAACGTTGGGTTTCTGCAGGCCTTCATACTTAGGTATAGCACTATATCTAACAAGGAAGATGTTCAGAGACCTGTAATTGTCAAATGTCATAATGTTGTAGAGAAAGTGGTCATTCCTTGCACCCTAAGGTCAAATAAAGGGTAAATATTCATTCTTTTGTTACTGAATAACCTTGACTCTAGATGAATGCCACTATTGAAGTGACACCACAACCCCATGTGAAAAATGGGAAAATGCAGTGAGGGGTGAAATACTCCTCCTGGTTTGTAAGACTAGTGGTATTTCTGAGAAGTAAAATGGACTACTTAACTGGACACCTGATGACCACTGACTGAATAGGTATAATTGTTGTGGCTGTCCTCTCTATAGGACAATGAATAGCGATTTGCTGCTGTTTGATACTGTTTTGCCTTTGCAGGACTTACATGATTATGTGAATTAACATGCAACATTTGAAAGAACATACATTTTCTGAACAGAAATTAGTAGGATCCTCTAATTTGTGGCATTACTAGCTTGTCTGTAATCCTTAGTCATTTATGAGAAAGTCAAAAATTTTATGAAGGAAAATGAAAAAATATGAGTTAAAATCAGAAACAGTTGTGAGGTATGTTTGGAGTTGCCTGCATTATAGAAAAGCAATAGCTCACCCATTGCAATTAGCCTGAAACTCATGTGGACATTCAAGCATCTCACATGTATAATGTTGACACTTTTTGTAGCAAAGCCAATGGCACTGGTGGCATATAGTGATGGAAGAGTCTATATTATAAACCCGAAAGCCAAATTACGCTTTTTGTACATCGACACATAAAGGTAGATGTACAAAATGAGTGAGCAATGTAAATGCTGAAAGGGAGAATGACGAACGTATTTCGACGGCCAGCAGGGTGATTGTGGGGATGAGGAAATAAATCTTTTCTCCACTGTAGTGTGGTCTTAGAGTTGGTATATTTAAGTAGGGGGGTGTGGGGGTGCAGGGGGGCTTACCCCCCTGCAAAAATGTTTAGAAAAGTGTTTTAGTTTAAGTGTTTTGAGTTGGGTTTACCTTACCTGTATGGCGCTGTTGCTTCCGGTATCACGTTCGGCATTCTCCCATTCGGCATTTACGTTGTTCGCTCATTTCACACATCAACCTTTATGTGTCGATGAATTCATATTTGCGTATTTCGGTTTTCGGGTTTATAATATAGACCCGTGATGGAAGTATAGGTTAATCCAGTCCCATGGTAAAGCAAAATGTTAGCAGTTAAATAGAACAAACTGTAAGACACAAATGTACATTGATATATGCAGTTCAGTATGATTCAGAATGCTTTCTCAGCCATGTGTAAAAGGCTAGCTGCAGTAATCCACACGTAGTGCAGCTTATTGCTTTAAGAAGGATAACAGAATAACTTGCAATATTCTTGTAGAGCTGTACAGTGTTTTTCTTTTGAGTAACCTTATTAACTATGTCACATGTGCCAGTACGTACATAAACCACACACACATTTACAAATGCACATGCATATACAAATGCACATATGCACCCATCTGCATTTACACACACACACACGCACACACGCACACACGCACACACACACACACACACACACACACACACACACACACACACACACACACACAGATATGGCCACACATACATAAATGCCCAAATGTATTACACACACACACACACACACACACACACACACACACACACACACACACACACACACAAACACACACACACACACACACACACACACACACACACATACACACACACACACACACACACACACACACACACACACACACACACACACACACACACACACACACACACACACACAGATATGGCCACACACATACATAAATGCCCAAATGTACTTACACACACACACACACACACACACACACACACACACACACACACACACACACTCTCTCTCTCTCACCACCCTGTGTTGTCTTGTAAAATATTGTTGTCTTATGTTTAATGTGTTGCAGAAAGTCATCCTGTAATCATAGGTTTGAGCCCCTTCATCACTGAAAAGATCACACTTAGGTAGCGCTCCCATGATAGAACACCCATGATAAGATTTAGTTGTGCCCCTGGCAGCAACACCTTGAAAATATGACATTTCAGTATTTCCATTTTCATTATGTATAGATGCTGAAAACTAGAAATGATGTGCACCTTGGGTAAACACATCCGATGCTATATTATATGTAACAACACTGCATGCAATGTTATGTACCCTTTAAATATAGGCATATCTGTCTGTGAGCACTACTGGCTCTATAATACAGTTATGCACCTTAAACGACAATACTTTATAGTAACTGTCTTTCAGCATTTCCCGGTTAGGGGTCGCCACAGTGGAACTCCAGTCCGCTAATGATTGGCAGTAGATTTTTACATGCTGGCTTGCCGGGCCTAACACACAACCTTCAACGAAGGAATGCCCATTCACGCATGTTGACACACAGAAGATGCTCTAACTGAGAATCGAACGTGCAACGTCTAACTGTGAGGTGACAACGCTACCACAGCACCACCACCGCAGTACAAACGACAATACTTTATAGTATACATCAAAATTCTTTATACTAATGCATATACAATATTATACATAAATACATTTTTTTTCCTTTCCAATAAAAATTATTAATGGAATAAGACAGGGATGTCCATTATCCCCATATTTATTTAGCATATACATAGAACCTCTATTTCTTCTAATAACACAAAACATTTGTTACCATATTCCTGAAATCTACAATCTACAGATACCACTAACAGCCTTTGCTGACAATTTAAATCTCTACTTTTCCTTGCCTAATACTGAGTTACCTAAAATTCTACAATCTATTGATCATCATCTTCTTTCAGCTGTTCCCGTTAGGGGTCACCACAGCAGATCACCTATTTCCATTTCTTCCTGTCCTCTGCATCTTGCTCTGTCACACCAACCACCTGCATGTCCTCTCTCACCACATCCATAAACCTTATCTTAGGCCTTCCTCTTTTCCTGTTACCTGGTAGCTTCATCCTTAGCATCTTTTCCCAATATACCCAGCATCCCTCCTCAGCACATGTCCAAACCAACGCAATTGTGCCTCTCTGGCTTTGTCTCCAAACCTTCCAACCTGGGCTGACCCTCTAATATACTTATTCCTAATCCTGTCCACCCTCGTCACACCCAGTGCAAATCTTAACATCTTTAATTCTGCCACATCCAGCTCAAACTCCTGCCTTTTTGTCAATGTCACTGTCTCCAACCCATATAACATAGCTGGTCTCACTACCCTCTTGTAGACCTTCCCTTTCACTCTTACAGGTACTCATCTGTCACAAATCACTCCAGACACTCTTCTCCACCCACTCCATCCTGCCTGTACTCTCTTCTTCACCTCTCTTCCACGCTCACCGTTACTCTGAACTATTGACCCCAAGTATTTAAACTCATCCACCTTTGCCACCTCTACTCCTTGCATCCTCACCATTCATCTATCCTCCCTCTCATTCACACACATATATTCTGTCTTAGTCCTGCTGACCTTCATTCCTCTTCTCTCTAGAGCATATCTCCATCTCTCCAGGGTCTTCTCCACTTGTTCCCTACTCTCACTACAGATCACAATGTCATCTGCAAACATCATAGTCCTCTATTGATACCGTTCTAAATTCTCTAAATATAAACTAAATATTGCTGAATCTTCTATCTTTCCATTAAACCAAAACTATAATTTGATTATCTATATTCCTGATACAGAAATAAAAATAAATAATTCATTTAAATATTTAGGCATAAACTTTTTTCATGACCCTACTCTTTTTTACCAAGAGAATTTAATGAAATTATGGAATATTATAAGACAAGATATCCAAAGATGGAACAAACTTAACTTATCTTTTTTATCTAAAGTTACCATTATCAAAATGAATATTTTTCCCAGATTATTATTCCAATCCAATGCTTCAAATTTTAAAATTCAAATTAAACTTTTTAAAGATATTAATTCTAGTCTATCAAAGTTTCTTTGGTCTCCAAAATCTATCGAGATCAGGTATCAGAAATAGGCGTACACTAAAAATATTGGTGGCTTAGCCCTCCCGAACTTTAAGACCTATTGTGATATAATAAACTCTTGTAAGCTGATAGCAATATCAGAAATTATTTTAAATGATACCAAATGGAATCCTCAGTGAGTTAAATTGTTTTCTAGCCTTGTATGTAAATGCTATTTTAATTCCAAAACTTTGCCTTTTTTAAATAAGGAGAGTTTCAGAACTTTCAAAATACACAAATTCCTAAAGCATACAATTTAAAATCTTTCAAGATCTGATGGCTGTACTGATTTAAAGGAATAAATGATGATATTTCAGTCGATTCAACTTAATCCTAACTTAAAATTATATGACATAATGATAAATCTTTCTAAATTCCCCTTACTTAAGGATAAACCTGTTTTTGACTTCTTGAAATATAAAAAATGTTCAACTGATGAAATGAGAGTTGCTTTTAACCCACCCAAATGTCATTTTATAATTTTGAGGCAAATAACTAATTTTGAATGTGTGTGTGTACGGATGTGTGAGCATATGCTCACCCATGCGCTTGCACATGTGTGTGTGTACTGATGCATCCACATGTAAATCCGTGAATGTGTATGAGCATGTGTGTGCGTGTGTTTGTGTGTGCGTGTGTGTGTGTTTGTGCACGCGCTTGTGTGTGCATGTGTGTCTATCTATTTGTGTGCATCAGTGTTTGTGTCTATGTGAGTGTGTTTGTGTGTGTGTGTATGTGTGTGTGTGTGTGTGTGTGTGTGTGTGTGTGTGTGTGTGTGTGTGTGTGTGTGCGTGTGTGTGCCCATATGTGTGTCTGCATTTGCGTCTATGTGAGTGTGTTTGTGTGTGTCTGTGTGTGTTTGTCTACGTGTGTGTGTCTGTCTGAGCACTGGGTTAACTGAGCTGTTATTTAATTGTTTTGTGATGTTAGCAGGAGCATGTGTGTGCAAGCAGAATGAAAGAAAGCTAATGCAGTTGTTGTAAAGAATTGTTACATGATTGTAGGGGATCCTAACCTGTGCTTCATTTGCCAGACACCAGATTCCCTTTTACTAGGGTACTGCATATTGGTAGCTTTGATGTAGCACAATGTCTGTAGATAGCCTTGGTACATTGTATGGCTGTGTCTCAATGAACTTAACACTCCTATTAATGATAGGTAGCCGGTTTGCATATTTGCTGTGTGTTTTTTGACTCTTTGATGCAGAGTAGTGCATTGCTTCTACAGCCCAATTATTTAGTTGTCTTTTAATCAGCATTTCATCTTTTTTCTGTATTTTGTTCTGCCCATTGACCATACAGTGAGTGGACCAAGTTATTTAATTATGGTCTGAGTTCTAGTTTAAAACTATGAGACTGCATTTTCCAACTTAAGCGTTAGTCTAATAACAAGTATGATTTTTCAAACACGCAAGATTAAAATTTCAGTAGAGCTGTTGCCATGATCTTTTCTCATAAAACTTAAAGAAAATATGTGTCAGGTGTTCATGCAACTACTACTTTAACCACTCATTCCTAACCCTTCTCAATCAGCAAGCCCCCCCCCCCCTTGAACCAAACGTATCAAAACCAATCCCTGCCCATGGTTATCAAAAGATACTAAACTAGCCTTGCACCAAAGGGACAATAAATGGAAACAATATCAAAAACATAAAAACCCCAACACCCTTCTAGAGTATAAGCAACTATGAAACTTCAAAAAAAACTAATGATTATAGACTGGTAAGCCCACTACTCCAAACTCCAGTCCATGCACTCAACAAATCCCAAAGAATTCTGGGACTCCATCTCCATCCATGCTGCATCCTGGCAACAAAGAAAACCCCTGCACAGACCCCAACCTCTCCAACCTAAAAACAGCCATCCAGTTCAACTCATTCTTCATAGACTGCATAGCTAAACTACAAGCCTCCTTCCCACCCCCTCCTCCATCACCACCCCATCCTGTTCCAACCGCCACCCCAATCATCAACCTTCCTCCACATCCTTCTGCCTTAAGCCCATCCCCACAAGCACTATAAAAAGACTTCTCCTTAAACTCAAACCCTGTTACAATGCACCTGACAAACTTCCACCCACCTTCCTTAAACAATCTGCAGACAGCATTGCCTACCCCATATGAATTCTTATAAATAGTTCCATACAAGAATCATACATCCCTTCTATCTGGTGCCATGCTTACTTCATCCCCCTCCACAAAGATGGCAAAAATATTGATACCACCAATTTCAGGCCTATTGCCATCCTTTCCCCTCTTTCTAAAATGCTAGAGAAAACAATATAAGCACAACTCATGGCACAACTAACACTAAACAATGTCCTCTCCCCTACCCAACACAGCTTCCGGCTTGGCCACAGCACCTTGACTGCCCTTCTTTCCTTTCTTGAAACCATAAACCTCGAAAGTGACTCAGGCAAGTTCGTATCCACACTATTCCTAGATCTGTCAAAGGCCTTTGACACCATCTCTCACACCGTACTTATATCCCAACTCTCCACCCTACAACTCTCTCCCACCACCATTGCCTGGTTTTCCAGCTACTTGTCCAACCGCCAACAAGCTGTCCAATGGAAAACTTCAACCTCTCCCTTCCTTCCCACACCCACAGGTGTCCCACAAGGTTCTGTTCTTGGCCCTCTTTTCTTCAACCTATTCATTAACAACTTTCACCAATCCATCCCAGAATCATTTATCATCTAATATGCAGATGATTCAACAATCATCTTCTCAGCCTTCTCCCCCTTCAAGCTCCTAGCAAAAACCCAACTAGCCTTCTGCAAAACAGAAACCTGGATGCAGTCTAACCATCTGGCACTAAATGCAAATAAAACCAAACTGATGTTTTTTTCCCCTACCAAAAACTCCATTGACAAATTCACATTCACCATAGAAAGCCAACACAACACCCTCCTTGAAATTTTTCTTGGCATTATTTATTGCGGAGCTTTTCTCCCCAGGCCTCTACTGAAAATGGGCTTTTCTTGGCCCAGTGGACTTCCCCGGTCATCAAACTTAAATAAAATAAAATAATAAATAAACGATTTCCTTGTATACGTGATGCATTAATTTCCATGAGATGAAATGATCACACTGTTCTGTACCCTAACAGGGCTCCCCTGGGTATTATACCTACTTTGTGGTGGATTAAAAAAGCAAGTAGAAGGAGCCGTATGTCTTTTCATCTTCTGTTATCCTTCCTCAAACACAATTAAATCTTATTGAGTTTCACCCCTCTGCGCACTCTCTGTCTTGATCTCAGAATTGTCACTTTTTAGAAGACGCAGGTGTGGGCAGCTGTGGGTGGCTTCACCTCCAATATGGGGGGCAGTTGCAGGGGACTTTCCTGCTTCCCTCTCTACATAAACACTTGTTTTGGTGTTCTTCAATTAAACAGTCTATTAATGTAAGTTGTTGATGAAACGTTAGCTTACACAAGGAGATTTTGAAACATGACATCTAACCTCAGAGTTTGTATTTGTAAAAAAATGGAGGTCAAGCCAAATCCAATTTGGGGAGTGCAGGGGGCCTTCTCACTTTCTGCTCCACAAAATATCTATACTTTTGTGCTTTTTAGTTAAACATTACATTGTGTAATTTTTTGATGGAATGTTAGCTGACGTGAGACATTTTCATTTTTAAATTGTATACTCATGTGAATGTATGTGTGAGTGCATCTATCATGAAAGGTGGAAAACTCAATAAAAGAGAAACACAAAACACTGAAACACAACAAATTACAAAATATTGAATATTTATTCACTCATTAAAAAACCTACATCATTAAACTCTGGTTACAAAACTGATATCAAGTATAATCTTTTTAGTGGTAATGTTAGGGAAAGTCTTTTTAGTAATGCAATGTGCAGGGTTAGGGTTAGCTTTCATGAATAAGATGGGCAGAAAGGTGTCCCCCCAATATTATTTTCTGATACCTCTCCAATTTTCTATCTACATTAACAAACTCACTCTTGACTAAACCATCTTTGTCTCCTGATTTGTGCAGATGGCATGATTCTATTTCGCTCCAACCATTCTCTTTCCTCTCTTGAACTTGAATATTAGGCTAATTTTATGCCATTATTCACTAGATCAAAGAAAAACAACTATTGCTTAACTCCTCTAAAATAGAAACAATGTTTTTTGGTACTAGGCAAAAACTTGCTTCTATCCTCAGACCTCTAGAAATACTCAGTCATCTGAAATACATTATTGAAAATGTCACTGCATTCAAATGCCTACAGATTTGATTGGACACCCAGCTAAATTTTTATCTCCACCTAAACTAGACACACACACACACACACACACACACACACACACACACACACACACACACACACACAAAATCAGCTCTCTTCTGTTCTGGACTAATAATATCTCCCCCTTCTAGGAATGCCATAGCTAAATGTATCTTATTGGTTTCAGCTAGAATATGGTCTTTTCTGATTGTTGTAGCCTCTAAAAGAAATGTATCCATAATTCAAACTATCTCAAATGCCAAATGCAGATTCGTCATTCACTCCCCAAGAAGTAAATGCCACTGCAAAACTACTGAAAAAACTAAATGCCTACCTGTGAAACACTGTGCTATCTACTCACCAAACAGCTGATTAAACTTTTCAAGTATGAGATATTTCTGCCCAACCTCCTGACTATTCATAGATGCATCAACATACAACATTAGAATTCTTAACTACTCAGGTCCTGTACTCTAGCCGCCCAAACTTGGCTTTAGTACATGCACCATGTTTTTTTCTTCTTTGATCCCAAACATTAAGAATCTCTTTCTCTCTTCCTTTCTTAAAGATCACCCATCTTATGCCACTTTCAAGTCAGAACTAAAATCATATTACAACAATCAAGGAAAATGCAACTGCTGTGTCTCTCTGGACATACATCTTAACATCTTTCTACCCTACTTCTCTCCACATAGCTTGTCCTGACTCTACTTTTCATTGTGACTCTTTCAGTATGTCAGCTTTGATAACAACTCTGGATATAATGAGTGCATATATTATGTTTTGTCAGTCACTCTGTATATACTGTAATGTATTTATTGTCTTTATATCCTCAGGCCAACTTTGATATTCACTTTGCATTGTATATAATACATGTACATATTGCATTTTGTCACTCACTCTGTATCTTGCAAAAATTGAAAATAATTATCATATAGTCTATATACCAAATAGCATATAACTCTTCTTGCTTCCAGTAGGAATTTTCTAAAGTACTCAAAAACATGTTTAAAAAACAGAGAGCAACAAAAGGAATAGAAAAATTTAAGCACATTATAAAACAGATACTGTACAATCTGTAGACTTTAATTATCTGTATTGCAAAATTCTACCACATAAGGTAATTTATTTTTACTTCAGAAAAAGGGAGATGTAAGATGAGTGTCTTCATAGGTTCATAGGTTCATAGGTTGGTACTAGGCTATCAGCCCTAGGGCCTTAGAAGCCTAGCCATAACAATTCCCTGGCTATTTCGTCCAACACTATTTACGTCCCTGGACCCCTGTCTAGCAGGGCAACTGACATGATCCCTGGGATGAATTTCCTTTCTCCCATAGGTCTTCTTTCATTAAATTATCATTGCCACTAGTAAGTTGGTTATGCAGTATGTTTTTCTTTGTACTAGACAGCTTCGAAAATCACATATGACGGGAGTATTCAGAAAATTAAGTGAAGGGGAAAATCAAGCCTGAAAAGAGGGACTTATCACCAACAATAGGGACATCTTGTGCAGAAGTAAATCTGGCCTGAAATAAGAATATTTGTCCAAAATAGGGACAGTTAAGATGTCCACATCCCTCACTTTTTGCTGCTTAAATAAATAAATTAATCAAATGAACAGATTGCATGACTTTCTGAGAAAATAATAACATTAAAACTTAAAAATTAAAAAAGGTGGCAATGTTTTTGAATAGCCTCTGTCATTAATGTTATCATTCATAGTAAAGATGTGCAGCAGGTAAGGGTGATAAAGGATAATGAGGGAAACGTACTCACACGTGAGGAGAGTGTGTTGAGCAGATGGAAAGAGTACTTTGAGGGGTTGATGAATGAAGAGAATGAGAGAGAGAGAAGGTTGGATGGTGTGCGGATAGTGAATCATAAAGTGCAGTGGATTAGCAAGGAGGAAGTAAGGACAGCTATGAAGAGGATGAAGAATGGAAAGGCTGTTGGTCCAGATGACATACCTGTGAAAGCATGGAGGTGTTTAGGTGAAATGGCAGTGGAGTTTTTAACTAGATTGTTTAATGAAATCTTGGAAAGTGAGAGGATGCCTGAGGAATGGAGAAAAAGTGTTTTGGTACCGATTTTTAAGAATAAGGGTGATGTGCAGAGCTGTAGTAACTACAGAGGGATTAACCTGATCAGTCACAGCATGAAGTTATGGGAAAGAGTACTGGAAGCTAGGTTAAGAAGAGATGTGATGATTAGTGATCAACAGTATGGTTTCATGCCAGGAAAGAGCACTACAGATGCGATGTTTGCTCTGAGAGTGTTGATGGAGAAGTACAGAGAAGGTCAGAAGGAGTTGCATTGTGTCTTTGTGGATTTAGAGAAAGCATATGACAGAGTGCCTAGAGAGGAGTTGTGGTATTGTATGAGGAAGTCAGGAGTGTTAGAGAAGTATTTAAGAGTGGTACAAGATATGTACGAGGGTAGTTTGACAGTGGTGAGGTCTGCAGTGGGAGTGATGGATGCGTTTAAGGTGGAGGTGGGATTACATCAAGGATCAGCTCTGAGCCCTTTCTTATTTGCAATGGTGATGGACAGGTTGACAGACTAGATCAGACAGGAGTCCCCATGGACTATGATGTTTGCAGATGAAACAGGTGGAGGAGACCCTGGAGAGGTGGAGATATGCTCTAGAGAGAAGAGGAATGAAGGTCAGCAGGACTAAGACAGAATATATGTGTGTGAATGAGAGGAAGGATAGAGGAATGGTGAGGATGCAGGGAGTAGAGGTGGTGAAGGTGAATGAGTTTAAGTACTTGGGATCAACAGTTCAGAGTAATGGTGAGTGTGGAAGAGAGGTGAAGAAGAGAGTACTGGCAGGATGGAGTGGGTGGAGAAGAGTGTCAGGAGTAATTTGTGACAGACGAGTACCAGTAAGAGTGAAAGGGAAGGTCTACAAGAGGGTAGTGAGACCAGCTATGTTATATGGGTTGGAGACAGTGGCATTGACAAAAAGGCAGGAGTCAGAGCTTGATGTGGCAGAGTTGAAGATGTTAAGATTTGCACTGGGGGTGACAAGGATGGACAGGATTAGGAATAAGTATATTAGAGGGTCATCCCAGGTTAGAAGGTTTGGAGACAATGCCAGAGAGGCAAGATTATGTTGGTTTGGACATGTGCTGAGGAGGGATGCAGACTATATTGGGAAAAAGATGTTAAGGATGAAGCTGCCAGGTAACAGGAAAAGAGGAAGGCCTAAGATAAGGTTTATGGATGTGGTGAGAGAGGATATGCAGGTGGTCGGTGTGAAAGAGCAAGATGCAGAGGACAGGAGGAAATGGAAACAGTTGATCTGCTGTGGCGACCCCTAACGGGAGCAGCTGAAAGAAGACAAATTAATGTTATCATTCAGGCCTGGAGGTCTGTTTGTTGAAAGTAATAGCTGGCACCTTAAATCATGAATTTCTGGTTTGTTGTTTAAATCCCCTGCCTCTGACATCTGCCCTAACATGCTTGGCTATAAAAAATATCAATTTCTTAAAACTAAGACAATCCAAGCTATGTCTAAACAGAGCATTAGTGGTTTCATTCTTCCTAATTGCACATAAAAGCTCATTTGTTTATTTGGACAATCTCCATGCAGTTTTTTACTCCTACATAAAAATCATCCTATAATAGACATCTAACCACAAATACCACCATTGCTGAATTACAATCCAAATGCATCTTAGCCAAAATATTTTATCAATGTGCCTCAAATTCAAAAATGGATCTATTTCTATATATCTGCACATTATATCTACCTCTATAGAAAACATACCTTAGTGCTTTTCAGATATCGTTCATAGCTGAATACCAGGCTAGCTGCCACAAAGGGATATTTTAAGCCTAGACAATAACCCAACATTATTGGGATAAACCAAACCCTGTAATTTTTGCCTATGAGCTGAAGACTTTAACCATTATGTCAAACCCCCTGTGATATGCCGGCGCTGGCCCAGTAATCAAGTAGCCTCAATCCTCACCACTGGCAATAGTGGGAGATGTACACACTGGGAGGATGACAAGTACACACACAGTAAAGTGCAATTTCCCTTAAGAACACACACAGACCACAGTCAGTCTTGTGCTGGTTTCTCCGTCTTTCTCCAGATCTACAATAAGACTCCCCACTGGCACAGCTATAGAGGTGAGTCCTTAGCCAGGGTTCCAAGCCAAGACCTCCAAAACTCTCTCTGTCCATCCAGTGCTTTGTGTCCCTGCTCAAGTAGCTGATGCACACACACTCTCAGAGATTTGTTTCACACACACACACACACACACACACACACACACACACACACACACACACACACACACACACACACACACATACGCACACCTGGGAAAGGCTGGCACAGGTTTCCTAGCTATGCTCCCTTCTACCCAGACTATAAGCAAGTTATCATTGCCATGAGAACCCCCTATCAGCTACTTCAAAGCCCTTAACAAAGGATGTCTAATCTTATTGTGTAATGTTACTATTAATCCAAATGGTAGCTTGAACAAGAGCAAGGCTATTAGGAGTGGCATGCACAGTATCACCAAATAGATATGCAAGTACTCTTAGAGCTTAAATATCTCTAGACAGACCAGCCACAACTGAAATGTTTAAACATATTTAATATTAAATAATACAAGAACAATACAATACCAAATATGTATGTACAGTGATATCAGAATTCAAAATCACATGAAATATTTAAAACAACATTGCAGGACAGTCTCAAATAAATACAGAAAACAGCTAAGCTATAGTTCACTATATTCCTAACTGAATCTAAGACAAATTACTGTACCATAGTTAACTTACAGCAAGGCAAGTGCAGATGTGGTGAGTGGATGTTTCCAGCTGATGTTGTTAGGTCAAAGTCAAAATACAAAATGCACAGTCACTCTCTCAGAGAGTTCTTAAATTAATATTAAATATTACTGCTGGCATACTTCCAGCATGACATCACTTTTTGTCACCTGACTTCAGTTCCGAGGCTCAACAACCATTGCTAGAAACGGCTAGCATTTAGCATCTCCCTGTGAGAATACATAGCCTTCAGATGTTTGCAACTGCTGGAAGACATAAAGCAATAAAACACTCACAAAACAATGCAGAAGGCTCCTTAGTTTTAGACATCCTGTGTCTTTGCTGCATTGAAACCATGTCTTTTATTACATGGTTGTAAACCAATTTAATTTCAACTATTTTACTGAAGTTTTGCAAATTAACTTTCTATGTGCCAGTTCCCACTATTAAAACATATACATTTACACAGTTACAGTAGTTTATATATATTTGTGTTCTAATCGAGCAGGGTACACTGTGGTCACACATCTAAGCTTAGTACCATACAAACCCTTTTCACACACACTTCTGTACCAGCAGTTTGATATACACATAACATACAGTTCTAATACATTTGTAACACCGGCATATGAATCGTGTTGACATTCATAACTGACATATTCTTTCACGCACACTCAATCACGCTTTCCCCCTGCATCCCCCATACTCTAACCTTGCTACCTCCACTAACAGACATTAACGCTACCTATTCCTTCTGCTCTTTTACAGCCCATATAATCTAAAACTCCCTCCTACCCAGGAGAACAATTGACCCAGAGTGAAACAGCAACCCAGTGGACCCACATCCACAGGAAAAAGTGTGTTGTCTACCAAAACAAACATGTAAGCTTGTGGGTTTTTATAAACTCGTACGTGAACTACAGCATTATTAAAATTGCAGCGATTTGGTCTATGTATAAATGAGCCCCCAACAGCATGCATGCTCGCAGGGATATCCCTCTCTCTTCTCGTTCTATCTGTAGTACCCCATCTTCACAACTACGTGGCGGCAAAGCTCCACATTTTTCCTCCTAACCAGCACCTAAGCCTAATTAAGGTACCTTGCTGCTCGCTACTGATTCAGTACCCTTTCTTAGATCTAGCAATCCCTCTCAATTAAGTAAAGCAAGCTAGTCTAAGTGTCATCCTCATAATTCTTGCCTATCCACTTACTTAAATTACAGTCTACCAGACAGCACAGCAATACTATCAGTGGCCTGCCCTTACCTGCACTCACTGATACTTTTTTGGCACTCACGTCAACTGGGGGTCTGTACCCACTCCGTTCGTCCTTCAAGCTCACTCCACTCCACTCCCTGCCCCCTACTTCCACCCGCCCCCACTACCTCTACAATTAACTATCCCTTACCCCTCCCTTTCCATCCATCTCCCAATCACATAACATCCACACCAATCACTGTACATTACTAACTCCTACCCACCTACACTATGTCCCCTCCCACATCTCTTCAACTGACTTTAATGTTGCTAGTATTCTTAATAACCCTCTCCTACCTAACACAACTTCTTCACTCCCCTTATATCAAACTATCACACTATACAACCAATTTCCAACATAGATTCCTACTACCTTACTCCTCAATAACTCCTGAACTCCACCCCTATAATACCACCCTTCTCTAAAAACCCAAATTCTTTCCATTCATACCTCCACCCAACTTTCCCCAACAACCACACCCAAACAAATCAGCCCAAGAGCCCTACAGACAACCTCAGTCTACTATTGACCTCTTAATACAATTACTACATCTTACATCCCTCTCTCTATCAGGTGGTATTCGTCCCAACCCAGGCCCCATCAACGCTCCTTCTAATAATGTCTCCACCCCCTCACATCCCCACTCTCCTAAATCCATTCACTTCACAACATTTAATGCACAAAGTCTTTGCAACAAAGTACCTACTTTACATGCCTGTCTTTTCAATAATCACCCAAATATTGTTGCTATCACAGAAACCTTGCTTAAACCATATATAACTGACAATGAAATACTTCCACCAGGCTACCAAATAATCCACAATGATAGACCCATCAAAAAAGGAGGTGGAGTAGCCTTAGTTTACTCCTTCTCCTACACAGTAACACCATATACCAACCATACCCCTACTTTCTCTAACTCAGAATTAACCATAACATCTCTGAAGATCAACAATCACAAAACTATATGCATAGCCAGCCTCTACATTCCTCCAGGCAACAATAACATTCCAATACTTGAAGATATTCTCTCCTAGTTCTCTTCCACCTTCAAAAAGGAAACCTATATCCTAGGTGACATAAACATTAACTGGGTTAACATCAACTCTCAACCTCCTTCTCCTGCAATCAACATCTTTATTTTACCCAGATAATTAATGCCCCTACTAGACCTAACAAAAATGGAGATTCAGGCATCACCCATGACTGGATATTAGTACCCCACTCCAATCTAATATCCTCTGGTACCCTCTCTGACCCTATCAGTGACCACCTACCCACCTTCACAGATGGGCACCCATCTTTACTCCTCAGACAACACCACTACATCCAAACCCATAACATTTATAAGTTCAACCCACAAATATTTATGGATTGTCTAAACCTAATCAACTGGACCCCCTTAAAAACCTTGCCCCTCAACAATGTTATCACCTACGTCAATGAAACCTTTTCAAATCTACTTAACTACCATGCTCCTCTCAGGACCAAATGAGTCAAATCTAAAATATCTCCTTGGTTATCTAAATAAACTAAACAAGCCATGCTACTAAGGGATAAAAAGTGGAAGCAATTCCACAACAACAAACTACACGCTAACCTAGTAGAATAGAAACAGCTCCAAAAGTTTGTAAAAAAACTAATAACTAGAGACCAAAAATCATACTACACCAAACTCCAATCTGCACACCCCTCCAATCCAAAACAATTCTGGAATACTATCTCTTCTCTCCACCAGCCTGGTAACACAGACAACCATTGCCCCAACCCAAACCTCTCTAAACTTGATACTGACACATCGTTCATCTCCTTCTTCGTGGACTGTATAGCTAAACTAACCACCTCCTTCCTCAACCCTCCTCCTAGCTTTCTCTTCCCACCCTCATTGTATCCTTCTGACAGCACACAACACCCATCCTCCTTTAAACTCAACCCTGTTCCCACAAGCATAATAAAAAACTCCTCACCCAATTAAAACCTTGCTCTACTGCACCAGACATCTTACACATTTCTTCCTCAAACTTGCAGCCAACAGCATACCTCTACCTATTTCCATTTTAATAAATAGGTCTATCCAAGAATCCCAAGTCCCATCTATCTGGAAACACGCATTCATCATTCCCCTCCACAAGGGTGGTAAAAACTACGACACCACCAACTTTAGGCCCGTTGCTATTCTCTCCACACTCTCAAAAATACTAGAAAAATGTATTCATGCCCAACTAATGTCACATTTAATCCACAATAACCTTCTCACCCCTACCCAACATGGTTTCTGTCCTGGGCACAGTACCACTACAGCTTGTGTCCTTCCTTGAATCCATCAACCAGGCTCGTGACACTGGCAAACTAGTATCTTCCTTATTCCTATACCTATCTAAAGCCTTCAAAACCGTCTCCCATCTCAAACTCTTATCCCAACTCTCCACTCTCAACCTTTCTGCCTGTACACTGTTTTGGTTCTCTAGTTACCTCTTTGAAAGACATCAAGCAGTAAAATAGAAGTCCTCAATCTCCTCCTTTCTACATACCCCTACCGGTGTACTACAAGGATCTGTGCTAGGCCCCCTTCTTTTCAACATTTTCATTAACAACTTTCATCTCTCCATCCCCAATTCCTCTGTAATTCAGTATGCAGATGATTCCACTAT